>NW_006782834.1:2761706-2806076 GCF_000442215.2 Lipotes vexillifer
ATACCTTGGATATATTGCAGGTTCTCTTCCAGACCACCACAGTAAAGCAAATATCACAATGAAGCAAATCACACAAATTTTCTGGTTTTCTAATTGCAAATAAAAGTTATGTTTACACTATACTGTAGTCTCTTATGTGTGCAATAACATTATGTCTAAAAAAACATGGAGAAACCTTAATTAAAAAAATACTTTATTGCTAAAAAATGCTGACCAGCATCTGAGCCTTCAGCGACTCACAATCTCTTTGTTGGTGGAGTTTGATGTTGATGGCTGCTGACTGATCAGGGTGGTGGCTGCTGAAGGTTGGGGTGTCTGTGGCAATTTCTTAAAATAAGACAACAGTGAAGTTTAGTGCATCGGCTTTCTTTTCCTTTCACGATTTCTCTATAGCATGTAATGCTGTTTGATAGCATTTTACCCACACTTCTTTCAAAATTGGTGTCAATCCTCTCAAGCCCTGTCACTGCTTTATCAATTAAGTTTTTGTAATGTCCTTTGTTGTCATTTCAACAATCTTCACAGCATATTCACCAAGAGTAGATTCCATTTCAAGAAACCACTTTGTCTGCTCATCCATAGAAGCAACTCCTCATCCATTCAAGTTTTATCATAAATTGTAGCAATTCAGTCCCATCTCCAGGCTCCACTTCTAATTCGAGTTCTTTTGCTGTTTCCACCACATCTGCGGTTACTTCTTCCACTTAGGTCTTGAATCCCTCAAGGTCATCCATGATGGTTGGAATCAACTTCTTCCAAACTCCTGTTAATGTTGATATTTTGACCTCTTCCCATGAGGCACAAATGTTCTTCATTTTCCAGAAAGTTTTCAATTGCCTAGATCCATCAGAGGAATCACTATCTACGGCAGCTACAGCCTTACAAAATGTATTTCTTAGGGACTTCCCTGGTGGTCCAGTGGTTAAGATCCCACGCTCCCAATGCAGGGGGCCCAGGTTCGATCCCTGGTCAGGGAACTACATCCCGCATGCTGCAACTAAGAACTGGTGCAGCCAAACAAACAAACAAACAAATAAATATTTAAAAACAAAGAAACCAAAATATATTTCTTAAATAATGAGACTTGTAAGTCAAAATCACTCCTTGGTCTATGGGCTGCAGAGTGGACATTGTGCTAGCTGGCATGAAAACAACATTAATCTCCTTGTACACTTCCATCAGAGCTCTTGGCTGACCAAGTGCATTGTCAATGAGCAGTAATATTTTGAAAGGAATCTTTTTTTTCTGAGCAGTAGGTCTCAACTGTAGGTTGAAAATATTCAGTAAACCATATTGTAAACAGAAGTGCTGTCATCCAGGCTTTGTCATTCCATTTAATAGAGCACAGGCAGAAAAGGTTTGGCATATAATTCTTAAGAGCCATAGGATTTTTGGAATGGTAAATGAACACTGGCTTTAAATTAAAGACACCAGACGCATTAGCCCTTAACAAGACAGTCAGCCTGTCCTTCGAAGCTTTGAAGCCAGGCATTGATTTCTCTCTGGCTTCTCTCTAGCTATGAAAGTCCTAGGTGGCATCTTCTTCCAGTAGAAAGCTGTTTCATCTACGTTGAAAATTTGTTGTTTAGTGTAGCCACCATCATTAATGATCTCAGCTAAATCATCTGGATAACTTGCTGCAGCTTCTGCACCAGCACTTGCTGCTTCACCTTGTACTTTTATGTTATGAAGATGGCTTCTTTCCTTAAACCTCATGAACCTCTGCTAGCTTCAGACTTTTCTTCTGCAGTTACCTCACCTCTCTCAACCTTCACAGAATTGAAGAGTTGTAAGGGCCTTGCTCCAGAATAGGCTCTGGCTTAAGGGAATGTTGTCATTGGTTAGATCATCTATCTATGCCACTAAAACTTTCTCCATATCATCAATAAGGCTGTTTCACTTTCTTATCATTCATGTGTTCCTTGGGGTAGCACTTATAATTTCCTTCAATAACTCTTCCTCTGCATTCACAACTTGGCTAAGTGGTGTAAGAGGCCTAGCTTTTGGCCTATGAAGGCTTTCAACATGCCTTCCTCACTAAGCTTAATCATTTCCAGCTTTTGATTTAAAGTGAGAGACATGGGACCCTTCCTTTCACTTGAACACTTAGAGGCCACTGTAAAGTTATTAACTGGCCTAATTTCAATATTGTTATGTCTCAGGGAATAGGGAGACGGGGAACAGTCAGTCAGTGGAGCAGTCAAACACACACATTTATCAATTAAGTTCTCTTTCTTACATGGGTGTGATTCGTGGTGCCCCAAAACAATTACAATAGTTACATCAAAGATACTGATTGCAGATCACCATAACAAATATAATAATAAGGAAAAGGAGTCTCTCATAAAGTAATGAGCTTTATGAGAGTCACTGGCAGTATCTATCCAAAAAATGGCATAGAATGGATTCCTGTAGGTAGAATTAGTCATAAAATTATCATTCCAAGAAAAAATTTAAATGTTGTACAACTAAAAAATTTTTCAATAAGATGCTTCCCCCAAATTTAATTTGCAAAATGTGAATGAACTATCTTCAAGTGGATCAATTTCAATTTTTAGTGGCCTAGAATTCCATCATAATTATAACTGTGATGATGAATAATTCTAAATGGAAATATCTATCCAAAAAGGATTGTTTATCATCAACTGTAATGCATTTTCATTTGGTACATAATAGAGAACTTGAAATACAAGCAACCCTAAATATAAGCAATAAAGCTATCAAGAAAGAACCCTCTAATAGGTTGAAAAGCAGAAGATAACCTGTGGCCTGTGAAGCTATGACTACATCAACTACTCATTCTTTGCGTGGAGAATATATTAAAGTGAATTAAACTCAGTTTCTTTATTTTGAAGTTTATGTTCTTCAAGATTAGTATCTAGTTTATTCACTTTCTAAAAGCAAAGAAAACTTAAAGAAAGAACTAACTTACTATATAACCAGAATACTGTGTTTTTCTGTTTATTTATATTCTAAATTTTTTTAGGGGGTAAAATAGTACTTTTACTTTTTAACAAGTGACACTTTCTTCAAAAATAATTATTTACGTAGTACCTAAGCTATAAAACATGAGTAAGCTGCTCAAGCAGTTTAAATTTTCACTCTGGCAGGAAACATATATGTAATTTGTACATCATCAGATCCCTTCATTTTCTCTAATCACGTTTTGAAAATTACTTTTCTAGAGGAATTTCCTTTATTAAGAAAGCAATGCTGAGCAAAAATATCAAGCGTACCACTGGGACACTATTTCTAAAACATAAAAAACTAATGGCCTTGAAATGTGTAATACTGACAAGTAAAAATATAGACAATGAAGATGGGAGTATAAATAGAAAGATTCTGCCCATGTTCTCCTGTAAAATATCTTCCTGACAGTTTTTAGGCATATTCTAAATAGGCTAACTATATAATTTATTATCTAAACTGGAACACTTTTGAAGTGAAAGAGGACACTATTAGTCATTACAAAATGAATACTGGCCTGGTGACCTGGGGCACATGGTCACCCTAATTATCAATCAACGCTATGCAGGCAACTCCCAGACCATGCAACAATATGTGGATTCTAATTACCAGTCTGATTAACCATCTAGTTTTGAGGAACACAACTTCAGAGATGCAGGCACAATTCAGAGACACTCGAAGACCCACAGGAATCACTAGAGAGTCAGTAAGGTGGGAGACCCGTATAAGTTTAAAGGTCTGGAGAAGGGGAATTCAATAAAGGGATAAGTAAGTAAAATATTCTAAAAACTTCGTCATTTTCTCTGATGTAGAATTCATTTGGGATCCTACTGTCTTCACTTTTACTGTCTATCACCACCAAGCTTTCACCATAAAGCTTAAATAAAATTGCACGTGATTTGTCAATTTAACTTGTATTAGATTTAAAACTCAAGACTATTAATCTTTGGGGGTAGGGACATTACCATTCAATTCCAAGCATCCAGCGCCTGGCTCTCAGTAAATGTTTACTGAATGAATTTCTTTGAACTTAATATTCTGAGTATTAAAATTTATGATATTAGAACCTTAATTGAAGATAGTAGATTTTAAAAATTCAACTCAACAAGCTAACCTGTTATTTTCTAGTGCAAAACCTATCAGGAAACTGTATGTTTGGATTTGCTTTAAAATAATCCTGCAGGGCCAGAGAGGGGGATAAAAGATGAAACAAAACTGCCAGATGTTAATAATTATTGAAACTAACTGATGGGTGTGGGTGTGGGGGGATCTCCATCTCTGTGTATAACTGAAAATCTCCATATTAAAAGCGTTTTGTTTGTTTTTTTTTTTAAAAAGCCCATCTGAAACCAACTCAACATCCTGCATTTATCAAACACAAACCATTTTCTTTTCTTTGAAAGTATCACTGTCAAAATTCTTATCACATTTATGTCTAAGGACAGTATACCTGTAGCATTAGGTGCAGATTAGTCACTTTCTGTGCGGACCAGCCTGAATTTTCATCTCCAACTTCAAACCAAGGTTTCATACGCTGAATATATGAGCCTTCTTTAAAAAAATTTTGATTGGAATTGTTGTTTTTTAACAGGTTTTGAAGCAAAATCAGACAGTCTTCCACTACTATACCTGGGGAAAGAATGTAGAATGGAATGTTGAGGCTGATAAAACCTGAAGGAAAATTCAATCCTCAAACATTTCAAAAGAAAACTCTCAGTGCTCAGCATCTCTTCAGTATGCACGGCAGTGAGCCTGCTCCTTCTCAGGTCTCCCAGTGATCTCCTGACTTCTATTTTCAACTATCCACTCACCTCAGTAACTCACATTTTTTCTTCAAATCCAGCTTACACATCATTTCTTCAGGAATTATTAGCAAGATCCAGTGAGTAGGTTAGGATCACCAGCTATATGCTCTCACAGTAGCCTGCCCCTTTTATAATTATGCAGTATCTGTCTTCACTAGATTATAATTCATGAAGACAGGAATTTGGGAATGTCCTACTTACCTCTCTGTATCCTCAGCAGATATAGAGACAAGATCCCACATGCCACATGGTGCGGCCAAAATAAAAAAATAATAATAAAATAAACACCAATGGGAAAGATAAGCAGGAATTAGTCACATGAAGTGGGTGGGATGCAGAAAAGCATTCCAAGAAGAAAGTAAAATGGCTTTTAAAAAAACGTCTACATTTCGGGACTTCCCTGGTGGTCCAGTGGTTAAGACTCTGCGCTCCCACCGCAGGGGGCGCAGGTTTGATGAGATCCCGCATGCCACGTGGTGAGGCCAAAAAAAAAAAAAAGAGAGAGAGACAAGATATCAGATGTGTACGTGGTAGGTCACTACTAAATAGTTGTTGAATGAATCAATCATATATTATTTAATCGCTAAGAAGCACTTGACATTGCTGTCTTTATGCCTCTTCCTTGAAACTTCCTCTTCTTTTGGTTTCTAAAACACTAACGACTCCCTCCTGGTTCTCCTTACAGATATCTGGCCACTCCTCAGGCTTCCTAACCAATGAGCTCTGTTTCCTCTGCAAAGCATATGAAAAAAAGAGGCTGGATGCTCACAGTGAGTAGGTTCCTCTGTGTAGTACATGCACACTTCTGCTCCTACTAGTTAAACTGCACGATTATAAGAATTAATTGCGGGGCTTCCCTGGTGGCGCAGTGGCTGAGAGTCCACCTGCCGAAGCGCAGGGGACACGGGTTCGTGCCCCCGTCCAGGAAGATCCCACATGCCGCGGAGCGGCTAGGCCCGTGAACCATGGTCGCTGAGCCTGCGTGTCCGGAGCCTGTGCTCCACAATGGGAGAGGCCCGCGTACCGCAAAAAAAAAAAAAAAAAAAAAGAATTAATTGCTTTTAAAAAATGAACAAATTTTAGGGAATTCCCTGGTGGTCCAGTGGTTAGGGCTCTGCGTTTTCACTGCTGAGGGCCTGGGTTCAATCCCTGGTTGGGGAACTAAACTAAGATCCCACAAGCCGTGCGGCAGGGTCAAAACCAAACCAAAACAACAACAACAACAACAACAACAACAAAAACTCCAAAAAACAGACTTGATTTTTCAGAGCAGCTTCAGGATACAGAAAAACCGAGCAACAAATAAAGGGAATTCCCATATACTCTCTCCGTGTCAGTTTCCACTGCTATTACCACTTAGCATTAGTGTGGTACATTTGTTAAACTGATGAATGAATATTGATACATTATTAACTCATGGTCATAGTTCACATTAGGGTTCACTCTTTGTGTTGTAAATTCTATGGATTTCAACATATGTATAATTTCATGTACCCACGGTTACAGTATCATACAGAATAGTTTCACTGCTCTAAAAATCCTGTGTTCCACCTATTCATTCCTCTTTCTTCCTACCCCCGAATCCCTGGCAACCACTGGTCTTTTTACTGTCTCTTTATGGTTTTGTCTTTTCTGAATGTCATATACTTGGAATCATAAAGTATGTAGCCTCTCCAGACTGTCTTATTTCACTTAGCAATATGCATTTAAGGTTCCTCCAGGACTTTTCATGGCTTGAAAACTTTTTAATCGTTGAATAATATTCCATTGTCTGAATGTACCACAGTTTGTTTATCCATTCACCTACCAGAGGACATCTTGGTTGCTTCCAAGGTTTGGCAATTATGAATAAAGCTGCCATAAATATTCACGTGCAGGATTTGCGTAGATATAAGTTTTCTACTCATTTGGGTAAATACCAAGGAGTGTGATTGCTGGACTGTATGTTAAACTTAGTAAGAAACCACCAAACGGTCTTCCAAAATGGTTGTATCATTTTGCATTCCCATCAGCAATACATGAGAGTTCTATACCCTTGCTTACTTTTGGTGTTGTCAGTGTTCTGGATTTTTGCCTAACAGGTGTATAGTGATGTCTCATTGTTTTAGTTTGCATTTCCCTAATGACATATGATGTTTGAGTGTCTTTTCATATGCTATATACCATCTATATATTTTCTTTGGTGATACGTCTGCTCAGATCTTTTGTTCATTTTTTAATTGGGTTGTTCCTTTACTTCTTATTGAACTTTAAGAGTTCTCTGTACATTCTGGATACAAGTCCTTTTCCAGATGTGTTTTGCAAATCTTTTCTTTCAGTCTGTGGCTTATCTTTGCATTCTCTCAGCAGTGTCTTTTGCAGACTAAATTTTCAATTTAGTGAAGTCCCACTTAACCATTTTCTCTTTCATCTAAGAGTAAATTACTTTTACTCACGGAGGCTCAGGCCATCTGGCTGTACCATCTACTACCAGTCCTCACTGCAGTTTTGTAACAAATTCATGGTCACTACTCCTTGTTCACTGCACCAGCACCTCACTCAGAGTCTTCTTTCTATCTCCATGTTCTGCTGTCACTCTTGATTTCAATTTCAATGACAACCGATCTAATCTGGACCCCTCAGTTCCTTGGCCTCATCTTCAGAGATAATCCTTACTCTATTCCTAAAACCTCCCATCTTTCCAGCTCAAGTATTCTCAATATATCTGTTCTGTGGCTTCCCTGAGACTTTCAACCCATCAACAAGTCTTCTTTCTTCTTTTTTTTTGTTTTTGTTTTTGCGGTACACGGGCCTCTCACTGCTGTGGCCTCTCCCGTTGCGGACCACAGACTCCGGACGCGCAGGCCCAGCGGCCATGGCTCACGGGCCAAGCCGCTCCGCGGCACGTGGGATCCTCCCGGACCAGGGCACGAACCCGCGTCCCCTGCATTGGCAGGCAGACTCTCAACCACTGCGCCACCAGGGAAGCCCCATTTCTTCTTTTTAAAAACCCTTCTGTCTTTACTTCCTTCCCTATCTAGCTTAGCACATATAGGTCTTCATTTCTTCCACCCTACAGATAATTTGCTGAGCTCTCTTGTCTCACTATCTTTTCATAGCACCTGCCTGGAAAGGCACTATCCTGTCAGAAACTGCCTGCCTGGCTTTTTTTCAATATCTGTACCTAGACAGCTGAGTACTGGGGGAGACAGGGGATCACATAATCAAGTAGCCTGCACTGCTATGAAATCATGGTGAACACCCTCAATGGGGCCTTTATCCTTGCCTGGAAATCTTCCTAATTACAATAGTCAACAAGCTCTCCTATCCTCCAAAAGACTATTTTCAGTCTTCGCCATGATTCTCAACTGTGTCCTCCTCTTTCACTCTCAGCATATGCCTCTGCCTTCAACTCAACTCCCTGTCACCAAATGTGAAAAAGGACTTGCATCTTCACCTGTGCTATCCCCTGTTATGATGGAAGATGAGCTTCTTCTTCTCCTATCTTAAAACAGCCAGTTCCTACCTCTCCTGTGGATTCTAATAACTTCCTCCTTTTTCAGGTATTATGTACCACTGACTGTTGTCTTTTCTTTCTCTCTCTCTCTCTCTCTCATATCATATCTCTGTCCCCTCTCTGCTTGCTCGCAGTTGTTGTAGTCTCTTCCATTTTAAAGAAAAAGCCCTTTTAGATTAAAGGAGAATAATCTGATAATGTCCACAGATGTAGAAAAAAAATAAAAACAGTTATTAAAATGCAAGACTCATGATAAAAACTCTTAGCAAAAATCAAACTTAAAGGTGAAACATCAACATTCTCATTACAGTCAGCAACTATTCAACACTGTACTAAAGATTCTAATCAGTGCAATGAGACAAAGAAAAGAAAACTGGTATAAGAACTGAAAAGAAAAAAGCTTACACTTATTTGTAGAAAATATCGTATCTACACAGAAAGTCCAAGGAGAACTAATGGTTTAATAAGATGGTTGGATACAAGATCAATATACAAAAATCAAGTAGTAACCAATTTGAAAATGTAATAAAAAGAGATCCCATTCACATGTAACAAAAAGTATAAGATGCCTAGGAATGAATCTAATAAAAAAAATATACAACTCTTGTGCTCAAAATTATAAAACATTACTGAAAGACATAAAAGAAGCCCTGAATAGATTAAAAGACATACCTGGGTTCATGGATAGAAAAAGTCAATGACGATTCTCCTTAATCTTTAAACTCAATATATTTCCGGGACTTCCCTGGTGGCACAGTGGTTAAGAATCTACCTGCCAATGCAGGGGACATGGGTTCAAGCCCTGGTCTGGGAAGATCCCACATGCCGCAGAGCAACTAAGCCCATGTGCCACAACTACTGAGCCTGTGCTCTAGAGCCCACGAGCCACAATTACTGAGCCTGAGTGCTATAACTACTGGAGCCTGCATGCCTAGAACCTGTGCTATGCAACAAGAGAAGCCATTGCAATGAGAAGCCTGCACACCGCAACTAAGAGTAGCCCCTGCTCGCCACAACTAAAGAAAGCCTGTGCACAGCAACGAAGACCCAACACAGCCAAAAATAAATAAATAAATAATAACTTAAGAAAAACCCCAAACAACTCAATATATTTCCAATCAAAATCCCAACTAGGATTTTCAGATAACTTGACTAGCAAAGAAGTTTCATTCATATGAAGAATAAAAGGGAAAGACGCATAAGACAATTCTGAAGAGGGCCAAGATAGGAAATTTTTCCTATATTCTAATAGGATATTATTATGAAGCTTTTGTAATTAAAAGAGTGTGGCTTTAGTGTAGAACTAGACAGACTAATGGGACATATCAGAGAACTCAGAAACAGACTTTCACACGTATGGAAATTTGATCACAAATCTTATAACATCATTCAAATGCAAAATCCCTATTAATTAAATGTAAAAGACACATTTTAAAAGGCTTCAGTATAAGAAAGTGACGGAAACTCTCTTTATGACCTTGAGGTAGAGATAGATTTCTTAAACTTTATAAAAGCATAAACTATTAAAAAAACCCAACATGCTATTATGCTAAAATTTTAAACTTTAATAGAAACACTATAAACAAATTCATAGAAGATAACTGAAACATGTATAATCAACAAATGATTAGTATCCAATACATAAAGAACTCCCAGTAATCAACTGGAAAAGGAAAAACGATCTTATACAAAAACAGGCAAGAAGGTAATTCAGAGGGGTAAAAGATAAACAAAAATAAATGGTGACTACTCCCATGAAAATATGCTTAATCTCATTAATTTAAGAAATGAAATAAAATCTCAATAAGACATTATCTCACACTCATCAAATTGGCAAGGAAGGACTGACAAGGATGTGAAGAAACAGGAACTTGAAAACACTGCTGATGGAGTATAGGTTGATAAAACCACTTTAAGAGAGCCATTCAACAATATCTGGTAATGGTGAAAAAAGTACAACTCTATTTGTAGGTATACAGAGAAACTTAATATACAAGTAAATACATAAAGACCATTCACTGTAACAGTTTATATTAGCAAAAATATAAACAACCTAATTGTCAACTCAATCAGAAAATAATAGATCATAGTATATTCATAATACAGTATAATATAATAGCACTTAAATGAACTAGAGTAACATGTATCAACATGGATAAATCTCAGAAACACAATGTTGAATTAAAAACAGCAAGTTGTGGGACTTCCCTGGCAGTCTAGTGGTAAAGACTTCGAGCTTCCACTGCAGGGGGTGCTGGTTCAATCCCTTGTTGGGGAACTAAGATCCCGCATGCCATGTGGCAGAAAAAAAAAATTAATTAAAAAAAACCAAAACAGTAAGTTGTGAGATTATATTCAGAAGGATACTTTATTTAAAAGAACTGGACGGTAGGTACACAAGTGTTTGTTATGCTATTTTCTATTGTTTTCTGTATGTTTGAAATATTTCATATCTCAAAAAAAAATTTAAGAAAAATAGTTCCTTGTCAACCTCCAGTTCTGTTCACCTGGCTCTCTCCCCTGACTTTACCAAATTCCTGATATAAATTTTCTCTGCTATTCTATTTTCCCTCTTCTAACTTACTCCTCTGACACTACAATCTTGATTCTGAGGCAACCACTAAACACAAATGCTGTCCCCAAGGTCACCAATGATGTCTATGTTCTAAGTCCTACAGATACATTTCTGTCCTATCTTGATATCTCAGTGACTTCTTACACTGCTACCAATTCGCCCAACCCTTCTAAGTGTGGTTCTCCTCTTGCCTTGCGGCCTGTTTCTTCTCAGTCTCTTTTACCGATACCTCTTCCTCTATGATCGCTTAACAATTTGTATTCCTTAGGGTTTGTCCTAGCCCTTCCCTTCTCACTCTTCACTTACTCTAAGTGACTCATCTAATCTTCCTTGTTTATCTAATTTTGTTTTACCTATATTATAAAGACTCTCAAATCTTTATCACCAGCCTGGCCCTGCCTTCCAGATTAGTAAGCCAACTGCTAACCCCAGTTCAGTGAATGCAAATAAACTCATTTTTCTCCTCTGACTCTAGTGCTAGGGTTTTTGATCAATTTCTCATTAAAAACAACAAAAATGTTGAATTAAAAAAAAAAGCCTAGGAGCAATGAAGAACTGATAGTACAGCAGGCTAAAACTGACAAGAAAATGGATATCTATACAGATAGTTAAGTATAAAAGTACCTTCTGGCTGGCAGTACATTTCTCAATCTTGATAAATCTAAACTTTTTATTTTGACAGTCTCATGGGACAGAGGGAAAACAAACCAAAGCCAAGGGTATACATAAGGTAGGAAGGAATCTAACAGAAAACTTTTCACCTAATAAAATGGGACCTCAAAAGGATATATCCTAAGGAAAAAAAAAAAAAAAAGATATATCCTCAGGGTGCAAAAATGCAAAGTTAACTAGTCCTCATAGGTTTTGTAGCTCAGGTTTGCATTACCTGAGTAGTCCAGGGAATATCAACCCTTCAATCTGGAATGAGGTGATCCCAGACAAACTGCACCCCCAGGGCTTGGCAGAAACGAGCACATTTTCTCTGAAAGAAATTACTTTCATCCTAGGATTCAAATTCCTATAAGTAATTCTGCTAAGTACGACACAAAACATGTACACAGAAAATGTTGTACCATGCGTAAGAACCAGCAGAGCAAAGTACCAGACCCACAAAGACTTAAAATACTGCGATTATCAGACAGAGATCATGAAGTAATTGTTTCTTATATTCAAAGAAATAAAAGATAAGTTGAAAATACATGCAGAGAAAACGAAGTTATAAAAAAATTACCTAGCAAATTTGCCAAAGAAACAAGCAGAACTTCTAGAAAAGAAAAATTTAAAACTCAATGGACACATTCAAAAGCTGATCAAATACAGGTGAAGAGAGAATCGTTTAAACAGAAAACAGGTCAGAAGAAATAATCCAGAAGAAAGCCTGAAAAGATAAAAAGACAGAAAATGCAGACAAGAAAGTAAGATGATAAAGTGAGAATCTAATCATATGACAGAGAACTGAATCTGAGTTCAGAAAGATAGGAAAAAATGTGATGGAGCAGTATTTGAGGAGACATAGCTGAGAGTTTCCATAAATGATGTAAGATATCAACAGATTCTGGAAGTTTAACAAATATTAAGCAGGATAACTAAAAAGAAATCCATATTCAACACACCATAATGGAAGAAAGAAAGAATATAAAGTATCCACCCTCCCTCAGGGAAGCCTCTCTCAACATCTAGCAAAACAACAAAGAAAATGTATGTCCTCATTTCTCCCTTCAGTTGCATTCCTGAAAAGTTAACAAGTCCATGAGAACAAAAGGAATCTTTCCAAATCAATCTCTTCATACTATACCTCCATCACTGTTCCCCTCCTCGGTAATAATGTCCAGTAGTCTCTCAAAAGCATTTTCAAAAGCAACAATTTTCTGGATTGCTCCATTGCTTCTTGTTAGTGCCTGTAGTAGTAAGACGCCCTTATGGAGAAGAAAGATAATGTTTAGTGGAATACAACTTTTACAAGACATTTAAAAATTACTTTAAAAACCACTGAGTTTTAGAAGTGGCAGGAATTTCACAAGTCCAACTCCTTCACTTTATAGATAGGGCAAACAAGGACAGAGAAGGTGAGCAATTTACCTCCCTAAGCTATATAAATCTTGAAAGACAGATCCTTCACTGGAACCCATGTCTACCAATTCCTAATTCAGTTCTCTTTTCACCATATGATATAAATATACAACAATTCTTGCATATTCATCAATTCATCAATCATTCATTACCTAGCTTTCACTGTGGTCTAAGCGAGTTGAACATGATTATATTTGTCTCAGTAATGCCTTGGTACATGCTTCGCAATAGTAACAATAAAAAATTGTAAAATCAATAATATAAATCAATAAACATCACCACATTTTAGCAGGGAAAGTTCAGATAGTCTTGTAATTATCTGGCCCGGAAATTCCCAAAACTTGATTCTAAGTTGATAGAAAAAAAGAAGAATGAGAATTCATGCCTCATGAACACCATGTCTAGTATGAGACAATTCTCAGTAGTCTTTGCTTCTGATTTTTAGTTTTCTCAGCTCCTGTTGAGCTAGATTTAGGTTATATATTTTGCAACTTCTTTATTATTCAAGAAATATTCACTGTTAACCATTTCTGCTTATTTCACTATCAAACAACAAGTATTTTATGAGCCCACAGGAGCCCAACAATACCATAATGGTCAAAGAGACAGAAAATATTTAATGAAAAAAACAGGTATTTCTTAGAGGAAGAGGAAGAGCAACTAATAGTTCAAAAGTTCCAAAGAGTCAAAAAAGCCATTGGCTGTCAGTACTGGGAAAATAAGTATTTATATAAGACAAAAAATACCCACAGCCTTACTGGGCTTTTCCTACTCATTTCCCTTACTGTCCAGTCTCAACATTAAGATGAGAGAGAAAGCAAAAGTGGTTATTTTTACATGTCATATTCTCCTACTTAATGTTAACTTGAGTTTAACTGCTGACAAAGGGAGGAATAAATACAGTGGAAAGAACACTAAGGTTAGGAGTTCGATACAGTGGGTTTTTTAAAGGTCTGTTTACTAGCTGTGCAACTTGAAGCAAATTACATAAACTCTGTATGTACTTTATGTAATGTAAGTCTTAGTATACCCATGTGTAAAACAAGGATGGTATCTTTGTCATAGGGTTTTTATGAGGACTAAAGGAGATAAAATAACTCCTACAGAACCTAAGTTCTCAATACATATCAGTTTCTTTTCCCTGACTATTAAGAGACATATTCCTCTAATCAAACACATCCACTAAAATGTTACTAGAAATGAAAGTATACTCATTGGTCATTGAAAGTAAGTGGGCACCAATTCCTTACTTTAAAAACTGGTAATTAAAGGGATTTAGCTATTTATCCTCCCTTTCATCTATGAATTATAATTCAGGGTAATAAAATATACTGGTTGATGAAGTAAAGTTCTTCTTTGAGAAAGATTACAGCCAAATAAATGTGAAAGAATGACAGAATTATAGAAATCATCATTTTGAAACTCTTAACAAAATAAATGAATCAGGCAATGATCATTAATGAATGATCAGATGTAATGGATGAAGGGATCCATGGAGGGATTTGGCTGTCACCACCTGAATCAAACCCACTGATCACTACAAGTGAGACAGCCAGATATTACATTTCCTGATGTGCTGCAAAATTAAGTACACTGCATCATCTAGGAAATATCAAAGCAAACAGGTGAACCAGAACTTAATCAAGCCCTTTAGAAAGTTAACAGACATTAACAATCAAATGTAATGAGAGAGCCTTGTCTGGAAACTGATTTGAAGAAACCAACTGTAAAAGACATTTATGAGACAACTGGGAAACTTGAGTACAGAAATAGTTACCTTATTTAATGACAGCTAAGACAAAGTTGTTATCTCATTAAATGTGATGGCATTGTAGTTATATAAGGAAATACACACACACACACACACACACACACACACACACACACACACACCATGTATACTGAAGTATATAATAGTGTAATTATACAGATTGTTTGATTCCTTTTAAATAATCTAGTCAAAAATAAAGGAGAGTGGTGAGGGGAGGGATGGATGAAGCAAGTATAATAAAATCTTGAAAATTAATGGGTTTAGGGGATGGGTTTGTCTGTATTCTCTCTACTTTCATGTGTGTTTACATTTCTCATAATAAAAAACTAAAAATTAAAGAATGGAATTACAGTTTATCATTTAGAAGTGAGCTGGTAGTTACTTCCTAGAGTTTTCTCAACCTTTCTTGCTAATTTTTAAGCCCTAAGTAACATAAATAAATATGATAGTTCACTGTATCTATGATAAATGACCAACTAATTCTCTAAATCCAGATCAAATTCAATGTTTCAAATATAAAACAAACTGAGGCTAAAAATCTTTACCAACAGGCTCCCAGAGAGGTTAGTCAATGTTAATAACTGTCATTGAATGCAATGAGAAATATTAAAAAGAAGGAAATGAAAAGAGAATTTTAAAAGAAGGATAAAGAAAGAAAAAGATACAAAGGATGCGGGGTGGGGGGCGGAAGCAGTGTATTATTCTGGGCAGTAACAGAGTGCCACTAGTAACTGCCACAGGTGCCAGTTAGTTTCCTCTGGTTGCTGGAGTCAACTGTGGTGTATTACACTGTGTTTTACTGCATAATGTTCGATAGTAAGTCTCCACAAAGAATTTAAATGAATCTGTGAAGCCAAAGGAAAGATGGCTGTAAAACTCCAAAATCTAAACAACACAGCAAAAATATAACTTAATCTCTAATCATAAAAGTAATGAAAGCCAACATGGAGAATCATTTTATCTGTCTCAAATAAAAACTGAGGAAAAAAGGTTAGGAAAAGAAAAAAAAAGAGTAGAGAGTTAAAGGAAAGAGAAGAGCAGAACACCAAATTCAGGTTTAAGATACATACTAATATTTTAGTCAAGAAAAGACACTCAAAATTCCTAATAGATAGGTACACAATTCTTAAAAGAATATTAAAGAATAAAAACTGTCCTCATGAGTTATACTACTATACCATTTCACCACTTATATTACTGCATTGACGTATGTACTACAAATTTTTAAATGCAAAGCTAAAAAAAAAATTGTCTTTGTGGATTAGAAGTCAAGAGCATTTCAGTTTTGTCTCTGCTTTGTCAGGAAACAGTTGTGACTAAAAGCAATCCAAATGGTATTTATTAGCACTTAAGATGAGAAAGGTACAGGGCCAGGTACCACAAACACAAAGATGAATAAGACATCACTAACAAAGAACAAGTCACTTGGTTTCTGTGAGTCTTGGGCTTCTCAGTGTAAATATGGAGACTGAATTAGCTTGATAAGATCCCCTAGCTCTAAATTTTAATTTTAAAGATTTTTCCAGGGGCTCCCCTGGTGGCGCAGTGGTCGAGAGTCCGCCTGCTGATGCAGGGGACACAGGTTTGTGCCCCGGTCCGGGAAGATCCCACATGCCGCGGAGCGGCTGGGCCCGTGAGCCATGGCCGCTGAGCCTGTGCTCCGCAATGGGAGAGGCCACAACAGTGAGAAGCCCGCGTATGGGAAAAAAAAAAAAAAAAAAAAAATTGTCCAATTGCTATCTAAAGTATTATGGTTTTCATCAAGCTGTAGATAACAACAGAAAAGAACGTTCAAGCAACAAAACAATATTCATCAACAGAAAATACTCAAATGTTTATGCAAATATTAAAATAAAGCAGAATAAAAAATTAACTCCAAAGCAAATCACGCTCTATAGTTAAATAGCGATTACAAGGAAAATCCTCTGAAATATGTATTCAATCAACTAAGGGTGATGATTCCAAATATTACACTTTGTTAAGTTTATGCAGTTCAATGTCTAGGGATGTTTCCTCTGCTCTTTCTGGAGGTAGAATTTGGTGTCAGTACAACCTTTCAGAAAAGAATGGAAGAAATCCTAAACTTGTGGAAGGCATAAATTTGAATAGCAAAGTCATTTGTCTAAGCCAAAATACTTAATAGGTTGGAAACAAAGAAAAAATGTGGCCTTGTATATAACTTCAAAAGGTCTAAACCATTACCCCAACTTTCCAAATCTAACTTTTATGACTCTGAATAAGGGTCAACAAAGATTTCATTTGCAAAAAGAGAAAAAAAGCTGCATATTCTTAGACTTTTCTTCAAACTTGACTTACATCATTACGTATAACTTCCCTGGAATCCGCTAATAAGTCCATCAACCTTGAAACACCTAGAAACATATAACCATGTGAAAAACACTGGCAGATCAAAAACACAAATAGTGATTCAAATTATAAACAATTTATTAACACATCATTTCAGTCACCGCCCCCGGAGAAATGATCCTCAATTTTACTTTGTTTATTTTTGTTTTTTATGATCCTCACTTTTAAATCAAAATAATATACGGAAGATGAGTCACTTACCCATAGGACTGACTAAAATAATTTGCTGCACTTGAGGCCCGAGTTGTTTTAAAAGAGAAGTAAGAAGCTTCACACCAGGCCAGCGGACGTGGAAATCAAACTCCTACAATATAGGAATTTAAAATAGTTAACATTTGTAATTCACATTTTCAAGCAAAACTTTTCAACTAGTAGAATGGTACCCAAAACTATAAACAAACAAAAAAGGAGTGTGTCAAACTTTAAAAAATTAACTTAAGAAATAAAAAGCAATAAAAAGAAAAGAGTTAATATAAATTGATCAAACTGATTAAACTGTTGTTGACTAGATATAACAGTACTTTACAAAAATGGAAATAAGAAGCAGACAGTATTCTAAGAGACTACATAGTTCTTAAAACACACATGTGAATCTCTTGTAATGATATTACAAATTTCACTATCTTGAAAAGGTATATAGGGGCTTCCCTGGTGGTGCAGTGGTTAAGAATCCACCTGCCAATGTAGGGGACACAGGTTCAAGCCCTGGTCCAGGAAGATCCCACATGCTGCGGAACAACTAAGCCCATGCGCCACAAGTACTGAGCCTGCACTCTAGAGCCCATGAGCCACAACTACGGAAGCCTGCGTGCCTAGAGCCTGTGCTCTGCAACAAGAAGCCTGTGCACTGCAAGAAAGAATAGCCCCCGCTCGCCGCAACAAGGCTTTCCGCGTGCAGCAACGAAGACCCAGCACACCAAAAATAAATAAATAAATAAATTTATTTTTTAAAAAAAACGTATCTATATATGTTGCTTCCTCAATAACACCCAAAAGGGCAACAAAAGAAGCTTATTAAGATGACAAAAATAGCAAGGTTCTTTACTTACCTCTAATAAAGATAACAGAAGAGTGACATTTTCTTGCTGCTTAATGAAAATTTCTGTAAACTGGCTTCCCAAATCCTCACTCTGTCTTGTGGAGTTTTCTTCTGTAATATTCAAAGATAAAGTATTTGAATATGATGCTTTGTTATTTTAAAGTATCCTTTTTGTTGAAAAAGCTGAGCAGAAATGATAATTTTCTTAGAACAGTGTGCCTGGAAGTGATACCACAATTATGCTAGAAAGACATATCCTTAAAATAACTTTCAAGGTCATTTAAATAAATTTTAATTCTTTAATTGTTTAAATATGATATTCAAACAAAATATATTTAGACTTTCACATTTTCTCAAGGTTATTTTTCGGTTAAACTTCTAACTCGAGTAGAAGGGAATTTATTGGGGTGAGGGAAATATTCTATCTCAAATGTGATAGTGGTTATGCTACATCTGTCCAACACACAGGACTATACAAACCCAAAGAATAAATTTTAATGTATGTAAATTATACCTCAAAAGCCCCTCCCCCCAAACATTACTGAACATATAGTCCTTGCTGACTCTGTTACTATGTTAAATAATTTAATTTTAAAATTAAACCAATCATCTACAGATTTTTCAGTATCTTTTTCAAGCAAATCAACATATATATCTTATAGTTATTTGGCAATAAAACCAGAATTTGCATTTAAGTTTTCACTTATTCTTTAAAAGATTTTATATTTGTCCTTAACACTTAAAAGTCTTTAACCTGGGGCCTCCCTGGTGGTGCAGTGGTTGAGAGTCCGCCTGCCGATGCAGGGGACACGGGTTCATGCCCCGGTCTGGGAGGATCCCACATGCCGCGGAGCGGCTAGGCCCATGAGCCACGGCCGCTGAGCCTGCGCATCCGGGGCCTGTGCTCCGCAACGGGAGAGGCCCCAACAGTGAGAGGCCCGCGTACGGCAAAAAAAAAAAAAAAGTCTTTAAGCTATTTGTTGTTTCAATGTACTTTGTCAAAAAAATGTAAAGGATCACTAAAAACTGAAGCAACAATTGCCAAGGCAAATTATCATTTAAAATCTGCCTACTCTAATAAATACAATTTAGAGATGGCAAATACACTACTCCCCAGCCCCTTACCCATTCCAGACATAGCTAAGCCTTTTCCACATATTGCTCCAGGCAGTGACTATAAACCAAAGGAGTTGGCAGTTAAGATCAAACATATTTATTATCTCTCAAATAGTTCTTTTTTAAATGTGAGATTTTAATATTCTTTAGAAATGGAAAAAACCCAGCAGATGACAAGAAAAGCAAGACAATCTGACAGTGACAGTGATAATCTCATCTAATTATCTGTAGAGAAATGAGAAAAAAGAAGAGACCAAAAGTAGAAAAGAAATATTTTAATATTCTGGGTTATTAATAAAACCTAATTTCTCACATATTGATTAATATGCTAGGTTTATCCTTCAGAAACCCTAAGAAATATTTCTTTTATCATCTCTTGCATCAGTAAAAGAATTCAGTTTCTGAACCTTAAAACTACATTACTTAAACAAAAAATACTTGACTTTTAAAAGGACTAGTCTGGCTGTGCTAAGATGTCAGGGAGAGAGGGAAATAATAAGGAGAGCGATTAGGAGGCAATAATCAAGGTAAGTGGTGAAACTGACTTAGACACTGGTCACAATTCTTATGAAAATAGAAGGAACAAGATTTGTTGGCATATTCCTTACAGGGGTATGAGAAGGGGGGAAAAAAAGGAAAGGTGGTTCTAAGGTTTCAGCCTAAAGAAGTGGAAGGATGGCACTGCCACTTACTGAGATTGGAAACACTGGAAGAAGCAAGTTTAGAGTATAGACAGAATCATAAGTTTAGTTTTGGATGTGTTAAGTTTGAGACACATAAAAATCTGAGTGGAGATATCAATCAAGTAAGCAGTTGGATAAACACAAGCATAGCTGTCAGTGGACAAGTTTGGGTTGGACATATACATTAGAATGATAAACATAAAAATGATATTTAAAGTCACAAGACTGGATGATACAGGGCATCTACAAAAACTTATAGCTAACATCAAACTTAATGGTAAAAGATTGAATGCTTTCCACTTAAGATGAGGAAAGAGGCAAGAATATCTACTTTCACCAACTCTAATCAACATTGTACTGGAGATCTTAGTGCCATAGGGTAGGAAAAAGAATAAAAGGCATACAGACTGGAACGGAAGAAGTAAAACTGTATTTACAGATGACATGTTTGTCTATGTAGAAAATCCTATGGAATCTACAAAAAACTTACTAGACAGTGAATTTAGCAAAGTTAAGTGGAATAAAAGGTCAATATACAAAATTAATTGCATTTCTATATACTGGTGATGAATAATTAGAAATTCAAATTTAAAAAACAGCACCAGTTAAAACAGCATCAAAAAGTATTAAAGACTTAGGGATAAATCTGATAAAAGATGTATAAGACCTATTTACTTTGAAAACTCCAAAATGGTGCTGAGAGAAATTAAAGAAGACTTAAATAATATATATACTGTGTTCTTGTATTAGAAGACACAGCATTGTTAAAATGTCAGTTTGCCCCAAATCAATCTGTAGATTTAACAGAATCCCAATCAAAATCTCAGTAAGTTTTTTCTGTAGAAATTGACAAATTGATTCTAAAATTGATATGGGAGCATAAAGGACCAAAAAGAGCCAAAATAATTTTGAAAAAGAACAAAGTTGGAGGACTTACACTACATAATTTCAAGATATAAAGGTGGGGTAACGAACACATGTCATGTAGGCAAAACAACAGACATAGAGACCAACAGAATAGGAAGTCCAGAAATAGACCCATTGGCTCACAGACCTAATCATGAGAGTTAAAACTATGAAAGTTTTAAAACACAGGAGAAAATCTTAGTGATTTTAGGTTTGGCAAAGGTTTCATAAATAGGAAACAAAAGGTCCAAATTATATAAGAAAAAAAATGATAAACTGGAGTTAATCAAACTTAAAAATTTTGCTCTTCAAAAGACAATGTTAGGAAAATAAAAAGGCATGTCACAGACTGGGAGAAAGTATTTGTGAAATATACATCACAAGGACTTATATCTAAAATATATACAGAACTCTTACAACTCAAGTATAAGAAGACAATCCAGTAAAAAATGAACAAAAGATTTGAATAAACACTTCACCAAAGAATGAAAAGGTATACGGATGGCAAATAATCACATCAAAAATTGTTCAATATAGGGCTTCCCTGGTGGCGCAGTGGTCACGGGTTCGTGCCCCGGTCCGGAAAGATCCCACGTGCCGTGGAGCGGCTGGGCCCGTGAGCCATGGCCGCTGAGCCTGTGCGGCGGAGCCTGTGCTCCGCAACGGGAGAGGCCACAACAGTGAGAGGCCCATGTACCGCAAAAATAAATAAATAAATAAAAAGTTCAATATAATCATTCATTATGAAAATACAAATTAAAACTACCGTGAGATACTATTTCACACCTACTAGAACAGCTAAAATTTAAAAAGACAGACCATATCAAGTATTGGAGAGGATGTGGAGGAACTAGAATTCTCATACACCACCAGTGGGAATGTAAAATGGTACAACTACTTTGGAAAACAGTTTGGCAGTTTCTTATAAAGTTAAATATACACCTACTATCACTTAGCCATTCTATTCCTAGGTATTTACTCAAGAGAAATGAAAATACATGTCCACAAAAAGACTTGTACATAGTACGAAGCTTCAAATGTAACAGCTAAAAACTTGGAAACAAGCCAAATGCCCACCAACAGGGGAATGGATTAACAAACTGTTATATACTCACACAACAAAATATCACTACTACTCAGCAATAAAAAGGACTAACCTATTGATATACACCATGAATGAAACTCAGAATAATTATGCTGGGTGAAAGAAGCCAGACCAAAAAAACCAAAAGAGAGTATATACTGTATGATCTCATTTACATAGAATTCTAGAAAAATGCAAAGTAATCTACAGTAATCACAGATCTATGATTGATGGGGCTAGAAGGAGGAGGAATGGATTACAGACAAGCACAAGGAAACTTGGATATGTTCATTATTTTGGTGGTGGTGGTGATGGTTTCATGGGTTTACACATGTCAAAACTCATGAAATTGTACATCTGTACATTTATTATATTTCAATTATAATTCAATAAAGCTGTGTGTGGGGAAAAGAAATCCAGTTGGAGATATCAAGTAAGTATTTGAATATACAATTATGGACATCAGTGGAGAGGTCTGGGTTGGACACATATATTTGAGAGGCAAGCATACAGACTATATTTGAAGTCACAAGCCTAGATGAGACCACCAAAGGAAAGAATAGAGAAGGAAAGAAATCCGTGCCCTGGAATGTTCCAATGTTAAAAGGCTGGGGAAACGAAAGAAAACAGCAAGGGAGACAAAGAAAAAGTAGCGCCATGAGACAGAAAGAAAATCAGGAGACAGTGGAGACTGAGAAATGAGTGAAAAAGTGTTTCAAAGAGAAAGGAGCAATTAACTGTCAAGTACTATCTCTGAACTTAACATGAAAGAGAAATGAGAAATTGCTAAAAGACAAAAGAGAAATTGCTAACACAGGCAAAAGTAATTTGTTTATGAACAGAATGGCTAGGGTATGGAGTAGTCAAATACTTTCTTGAGAGGCAATACAGTAAAAAGGAAGAAGCTCACAAAGGTTTTTGAGTCAGACCAATTAAGCCCATATTCATCCATTTAGTCACATTACTTTGGGCAAATAGCCCAGATACATCAAGCTTCAGTTTCCTTAATTGTAAAATGCGAACAATTTTCTTTTACACAGGGTTTTCTTTGAGGATTCAAAATAAGTATTGATAAAACATGTAGCCCAGTACTTGGTGAATAATAAGTGCTCAACTAACAACAGCAACATCATCGTCTCTAAAGCAGGATTTCTCAACCTCGGCACTATTGACAATGACATTGTTGTGAGAGACTCCTCCTTATGCATTTTAGGATGTTTAGCAGCATCCCTGGCCTTTACCCACAAGATACCAGTTGCACTCCCTTACGTATCCTCAAGTTGTGACAACCAAAAATATTTCCAGGCGTTAACAAATGTCCTCTAGGTGGCAGGAGGGGCCAAACTGCCCTTAAGAACCACAGTCCTAAGATTTATTATATGCTATACATCTACACGTATTATCAAGTTTTGTTTCTTTTGGCTGCGCCACACGGCTTGTGGGATCTTAGTTCCCCGGGGATCAAACCTGGGCCCTCGGCAGTGAAAGTGCAGAGTCCTAACCACTGGACCACCAGGGAATTCCCTCAAGTTTTAAAATTATACAGAACATAACAATCTTCTTTTGATGATTCAAAAAAATTTTGAGATTCTTGTAAGGTTACTATTAATGAGTATTATCACCAAGATGCAAAAGATGTTCAAAAAAACGTATATCCTATGATATTCCCAGAAACATGCTTGCCTGTAAGCAAATCCTATTATTGATATTTTACCTTATATCTCTTTCTCATAAAGGTTGCGTGCAATCTCCCAAAATAAGTAGTTACTTGAGTTTATGGTTGTTTGTATGCCAAATAAAAATAAATTTCCTGGATTTTTAACATTAGTAAACTATTAATTTTTGCCCTTCAAGTTTAATTTTTTAGATTAATGGTGGCTTCAGAAGAATTGTTTAGGGAAGCAGGCATTATTTCCACTGAAATATTTCCATTATTCCAGGAAAAACAGAGGGGGGCATGAAGGGATGAAAAAAAGTACACTTTAAAGCTATCTACATGTTATTGCACAATTATTATGTCAAGGGTATTAAGTTAAGGTGGCAAAGGCTTGAATGCTACAAAGGTCTAATATTAATCAGAAGGAAGTCTAATACTCAAACATAACTAGCGTGGACTCAAGGGACGATATCTATCATTGATCTGCTTAAAAGATTTCCTGTTGTTCCATTGGGAGAAGATAAAATCCTGTGCCCTAATTATTCAAACACCTCTGAACGTAAAATTTTGCATGGTACATTGTGGTTTTCAATGCTCAAAGTTGAATTTACCATGGAGCTGGAAAAAAAACTCAGACTGGGTAAGTAGCAAGAGTGCACACCCTTCCCATTTTATTTGCAAGGTGACATGATGATGGAAAGGGAGATGACAAATTGGAAAAGATATGGAAATTTGGGAGCTAATAAAATCTCCTGAAAATCTCCCTCTTTGGAATCAGCTATGAATAAGAGCCCTGATGCCCATGGTATGGTAAATACCCTGTATCCAATAAAATTTCACAAGATTCGCTGGGCTAATGAGCCTATCTTGTTTTTACCTACCCTAGAACCCTAACAAACCATGGCTCTGTGGTGGATGGTACCAAGAACAAATACCTAGCCAAATTCTAATGAAATTCTATAGATAAAAAAGCAGATAAAGAAAACTACAAAAAGTGGCCCACATATGTGAAAATAGCTCTCCAAATACATGAGAAATCTATGTTGAAAAGGCAAGTAACTTAACTGTCTCCACCTTAGAACTATTTCCCTCTAGAAACTACTATCACAGCAACGCAATGACCTAATTGCGATGCTTTGTAGGGCTATTTTGCATTTGCATATTTTCATATTTATTGCATGAAACAACACTTGGGTATATAATTAATAAAATGCTTTTGAAATATAATTTATTTTACAATGGTTTTTATTTGAGTAGTGTGAATACAGTAGAGAATATAAACTCAACTACAGGGGCAAGACAGTAATGTATGTAAATGAAGCAGGCCAGGTATAAGACTACAGCAAGGATGGAGAGTACGTGCCCGATCTAAGGAAAGCAGCAGTTACTCAGCTCCAGCTGACTCTGCCGTGGGAGAATGCAGGCCCAGGTGTTGTCGGTCTTCAGATTTTTTAAAAAGAGAAGTTTAAAATCTAAAAACTGATGCAAACCTCCAAAATTTTAATATTAGGAACTTATTTATTATTTAAAATACTAAGTGGCCAATCTTGCTTATAAGACAGATAATGCCCTTGGGCCCAAAGATTGTGACTTCTAGAGAAGAGCTCAAAATAAAATTCATTGACATTTGGGAGAATATTCAAAGACTTGTAAGTTAATCTTAAAAGGAAGGGAGGAAGGGCTTCCCTGGTGGTGCAGTGGTTAAGAATCCGCCTGCCAATGCAGAGGACACGGGTTTGAGCCCTGGACCGAGAAAATCCCACATGCCGCGGAGCAACTAAGCCCGTGTGCCACAACTACTGAGCCTGCGCTCTATAGCCCGTGCTCCGCAACAAGAGAAGCCACCACAATGAGAAGCCCGCATACAGCAACAAAGACCCAATGCAGCCAAAAATAAAGAAAGGGAGGAAAACCATATACAGACTTGACGGATTCTTCCCATGAGATATTTAAAAAATGCTGAAATATTTTTATGTGGATAAATACAAACAATTAAGCTGTGGGTTTAAGCCTTGGTTAGCATTTCTCGAAATGCAGGATTGTGTGGCACGTTAACAGGTATCTCATGAAAGCAAGTGCAGGTGTAAAAATGTATTTGGATTAAACAAAATTGAACAGGTTTCTTTACTGCAGGATTCTCAGTATTTATTATACTAATGTAAATTTTGTGAAGTTTCAGAGCGGGATATACTATGTTACGTTTATTTAACTATAGACACCTTTTAATACAGAGAACTCTAGGTCTTTTGTGCTATACTTTAAGGAACACAGGTTTAACCCAAGAAAAAGCTTAATTCAATGTATGCATTGAGCACATGCTAATAACTTAGCAGGAAGTACACTTAATACTGTACATTCAATTTATTCTGTAGCTATACTGTATAAAATACTATAGCTTAGCAGTATATAATTAAGATCTATGTTTTGAATTGAACTAGTAAAATATGATCCAGTTCCAGGAATCCACAGCTCCTTCTGGTTTAACACTGTCGCCTAAAAAAGTGTTAGTGAGATATACTCTACTTCCTTTAAGTTATAGTCTTAAGACAGCACTTCTGAATTTTAATGTTGAGTCCTACAAAGCTTTGCTAAGCAATTAAAGTAACATACAAAGCGATTTTGATGTAGTAGTAAATTAAGCTAAAACTACATTAATTATATCTAAAGGTTGTAAACCAAAACTAGATTCATGAAATATTATATCTATTTCACATGTAAGCAAAAATGTGAGACAATTAACCATCCTTTCTCATCCAATATATTTAAAAAATTCTAGAGCTAAGTCTATTTTTTACATCCTATAGCTGATAGGATGATATAGCTGATACTTGGTATACTTATCATAACCTGTAAAAGTAAATGTCCCTTTACTGTAAGATAAATGAAAAATTAAGGATAAAATGGCCCTTTGATACTATAGTGAAAATAAACCTATGACAGGTACATGAAATTAAAGATTGCTTTTTAAAAAGTCCTTATATACCTCTGGAAACATTTCAGGCCTATTTATGTAACTGGCTTTTAACTAAATATTTGTATATACATTTATTCTTCATATGTATTTAGTTGTATTTTTTCCAGTGGTATAAACAATATTAAAAAACATTCTTGGGCTTCCCTGGTGGCACAGTGGTTGAGGGTCCGCCTGCCGATACAGGGGACGCAGGTTTGTGCCCCAGCCTGGGAGGATCCCATGTGCCGCGGAGCGGCTAGGCCCATGAGCCATGGCTGCTGAGCCTGCGCGTCCAGAGCCTGTGCTCTGCAATAGGAGAGGCCACAACAGTGAGAGGCCCGCATACCGCAAGAAGAAACAAAAACCAAAAAACATTCTGGACCTTCTCTTTGGAACTCCACTCCATATCAAGTTCATAACCCATATTATGGAGGACAAAACGGCTTTATAGAAAGAGATATTCTAATAAAAGTAGTCCTATCTCAGAGTGAGGGAATATCAAGTAACCTTCTTTTACACTGTGGTCAATTAGTTAAACAAGTACACCTATATTTTTTTAACATTTGTCTGCATCGTATAAACTAGTTATATAAATTATAAGATTTAATAAAGAATCTAGTCAGAAAAATGGCCATAATTTATTAAATCAGAAATCTATGGAATACAAAAAAATGTATCAAAAAAAATCCTGTTACCCTACTTACTAGACAATACTATGTAAGTTACATGAACACAGGGTTTTCATTTTCTCATCTTTTTAGAAAAGACAAAAATGTCACCTACCTCACAGGTTGCTATGAGGATCAAATAAGATAACTGACATAAAAGCACTGTAAAATTCAAACCTCTATACAAATATGATGAAATAATAATAGAAACAACAGCTACTGATCTCTACTACTGAACAAGGAAATAGCATTGTCACAAGTCAAGGCATAATGCTCAATATTATCTGCTTTCAAACAAGGGGTTCAAATTTCACAAAAGGTAATGCTATACAGCTTAATAAGTTAGTTTCTTTGTTAGTTTCTTGTTAGGTATAGGCAATTTTGTTATGTACCATTTTAAACCTACTTTAGAAAAGGATTTTTTCTTCCTCATTTTAAAAAGTTAAAGATATCACGAAAAATGGTAAAACAAAATAAAATGTGGTTACTTAAATTATGAGGAAAAGAAGTATAATGTTAAAAGTAAATGGAACTTGAAAAGGATCACCAGAAAAAAGAAAGACAGTATTGGTGAGTTTTATAAATTAATATAAAAAATGTCAGTAACCAGACATTATTGTGCATGCATTATTTTAAAGGGACAATATCAACATACAAGTATTCTCTGAACTGGAATACCTTCCAGTTCTTATTGAATATAGGTAAAATTTATATGTATACATATATATGTATACATTTTCAAATATTATTTTTATTTTTAAATAAACTGCCTCAAAATATTTTCCCCAGGAAGTATATAAAAAGTAATTTGAATAGATTGTCCTACCAGAGAAAAAGTTTAATTTTGTTAAAATATGCACTAGAATATTTTCTGTGTTCTGGACAATAGATTTAGTAGCCATAGAAGCAATAAATAGTAATATAAGATTATCAAATATTCCTCTTTAATGAAGAAATTCATATATAGTGAAACAAATCTCAAGACTTTTTGTACCAGCCAGAAGAAACTCACTTGACAGTGTCCTTTTATATTATCAGAGATTATGCCTAAAAGCATCATGCATATTAAATGCAATCTTTTACCTTCAACATCATCTGAAAAGGTAGACAGAAATAAATAAAAAGTGGGTGATAAAAAAAGTTTCTTATGTAATAGTATTCACAATAAAATAAATAAGAGCTTAAAAACATCAAATAAACAATATAATCTCTTGAAAGAAGAGACTCATACTCATTTTACTCAAATCTGAGATATCCTAATAGAGATACAGCATATGCTATAAATGTAGGATTATGAGACATTTATCAATAAATTGAAGGGTTATTAAAATATCCTCAAGGTAAAGAACTCTAAAATGAAGTTCATTATGGCAGCTAAGAATTATCTTTTGATGAAGCAGTAAAGAGAGAGTATCAATAACAGAACTGAAGGCCATATTTCTCAATATCTAGATTTTAAAAAATTGACTCTTTCAGGCTACTACCCTAACTTCATATTTTAATCTTTCGTAGAAGAAATGATTCTACTACTGTTTCTCCAAAGAATCGTTTATCCTGTTTCATCCAAAGAATCATTTTTAGATGTTGAATTAAAAATAAGGAGCCCAAATATATTAAGAGAAACAAAAACTTAGACTTTAAACATTATTAGATTGCAAATTTATAATAAAGGAAAACTACCTAATTGATGCTATACAGTTTTTTGAAACACAAAAATTATCACTACAAACTAGAAAAGAGCTAAATTTTCCATCTGAAACAACTAAGAAGAGTCTTTTTCTTTAATGTTTTCTAACAAGTATATTGTATCTAATTTTCTCATCTGAGAAATGACTAGGAGAAATAAGTATCTTTATCTGCAAAGTGTGTTCTTGCGTGTACTGTATTTAAGTATTGTCATGTGACTGACAGCCTCTTTTTCCATGGGAACCAAATTATGTTTACTAAAGATTTTCTACTAAAGAAATTAATAAAGTTAAACTGTCAGCTAGATATCACAGAGAAATAAAAATTTAAGAAAAAGGATATTCAAGTCTAAGAAATTGTGACTATTCAGGACAACCTAGTTTCAAATGTTCCTACTACTGGTATTTTGTGAAGTTAATATCTACATATATTTCTGTTCTACTTTTATTTCAATAAAATGTGTGCAAACTCAATATTATCTACATTTCCTTATGCCTTGTCTACTCAGATTTTGGAAGACCCTATAACTTCCGTCTAAATTAGACTTATAAAATGCATGAATATTGCCCTTCTGATTGTCTAGAAAAATGAAAGACCCACTGTGTCCTACTACAACAGCCAATGTGATATGAGGAAAGCACTCTTCAACAGCACTGTAAAATGTTACTCAGTGCATGTTTTTACAATAAATGGAACAAAATGTATAGGCTTCCAGTCAAGTATTTCACATGCTGGGAGTTCCCTGGTGGACCTAGTGGTCAGGATTCCAGGCTTTCACGGCTGTGGCCTGGGTTCAGTCCCAGGTCTGGGAACTGAGATCCTGGAAGCTGCGTGGTGTGACCAAAACAAAACGAAACAAAACCTTCTAAATTTAAAAAATTGTTGCTCTTTATAAGTTAACATAAGTCTTATGTGAAAAGTTTAAGTATATATCAGGAAAAACCCTCTAACTTCATACTGCTCACCAGGTAACACATAAATAAAATAGTTTGATTTTTAATCAATAGCCAAAAATGATTATTTAATCTAGAGAATACTAATATTCATTCTGCTCAACTAAAATCAATACAAAGAGAGGGAAAAATATTTTTTAAAAAAGAAGAATCTAATTCCATCTCCAAATCACATACAAAGCAATCATCTTAAAGATATTTTTCTGGAACTAAGCTAATGCCTTCCCTTTACTGATGAAAAACAAAAAAAGAAGGAAAAAAGAAAAAATCCTTATAAATAAATTTATAAAATAAACTCAACCTTAAACCAGCAAAATTGGCACAATCCAGTTGATTTTATGTACAGAGAACACAGTAAAAGAAACTTACCTACTTCTTCTTCTTCATCATTAGATATTATATTATAGAGTGTGTCCAAAGCATAACCTATTATTTCAGAATCCGAACTGGAAGAAAGAAATTATTATACTTATACACTGCTAGTTAGAGTATAGCTGTTATGACCATTTTATACTCTTATTTAACAAGACTGCAGGAAACATTAATCCCATTTCTGAAAAGCTACCCTAAGAAAATATCAGAGTGCAAACTGTAAAGATGTATAAAGGTTCATTTCTATTTATAATAGTGAAAAATTAGAAGCAACCTAAATGTCCAATAATTCTTTTTTAAAGTGTGGTAAATCCATACCTATAGCAGCAATTACAAAATGTATTTTTAAAGAATGTTTAATGACATGGTAATTAAAACACCCTTGATTTAGTGCCAGTAGGAAAAAACTGAATATTAACAATTAATGTGCAGAATGATCCAATCTAGCAAAAAATATATATACATTCATGTGTCTATATATATTTTAAGAAAACCTTATAAATAAATTTGTAAAGTAAACCCAACTTTAAAACCAGCATAATTAGTACAAGCCAGGTAATTTTATAAGTCTGTGTGTATGTTTACATATATGCTTTATAATATATACATAATCTTTATATAACACATAACAGTGTTATCTCTAGTTGGACCTCTAGAATTTGTTTCCCTGATTTATATCTTATTTTCTAAAAAAAAAAAAAAAAACTTACGGTAAACATGTACTATTTATAATATCAGGAAGTATTAAGATTTTTTTCTTTTTTTCTTTTCTCTTTTGTTTCAGCAAGTATAAGATTTTTTAGTTGCTGATAAACAGACAAATTTTGAAAGCATGATGGAGGATGATGGCATTTAGAGTGAAAAGCAAGAGTGAGATACAGGTCAGAAAGATTCAGTGAATATGAAGAAGTGACTAGGAGTGAAAGCAAAGATGAGGGACAAAAGGGGTCACAACCAGAGGATATAAATCTCAAATGAAGTGGGTCTTTTAAATTATTATTATTTATCATTCTTGTTTTTGAGAAATTTTGAGGGACATCTTTTAAGAGACTATTGAGAAAGTAGGAACAGAAGGGAACTTCCTGAAAATGAAAATCCAACAACTAACATATGTAATGGTGAAAGACTAAATGCTTTACCCCTAAGATGAGGAACAAGATAATGATGTCTCTTCCAGCCACTTCTATCCAACATTGAACTTGAGGTTCTAGCTCGAGCAATTAGGCAAGAAAAGGAAATAAAAGGCATACCGATTGGAAAGGAAGAACTAAAACTACACCTATTCCCAGATGACATGATCTTGTACACAGAAGATCCTAAGGAATCCACTAAAAACCTACTAGAACTAGTAAACAAATTCAGCAAAATTGAAGGACATATGCTCAATATAAAAAAAAAAATCAGTTGTATTTCTGTATACTAGCAATGAACAACCAGAAAATAAAATTAAAAGAACAATTCCATTTAAATAACACAAAAAAGATTTAAATACTTTGGAATAAATTTTACTAAAGTACAAGACTGAAAAGTACAAAACACTGTTGAAAGAAATTACCTAAAATTCAAATAAATGAAAAGATAATCTGTGTTCATGAATAGGAAGATGTAATGCTGTTAACATGGTAATATACCCCAACTTGATTTACAGATTCACACAATCCCTATAAAAATCCCAGCTGCCAGCTGATCATAAAATCTGTATGGGAATTCAACGTATCCAGAATAGCCAAAATAATCTTCAAAAACAAAAACAAAGTTGAAGGACTCACATTTCCTGATTTCAAAACTTACTGCAAAATTATAGTAATCAAGACTGTGGCACTGGCATAAGGATAGACATAGAGATCAACAGAATAGAGAGTCTAAAAGTAAATTCTAACATTTATTTCAATTGATTTTTGGCAAGGATGCAAAGACCATTCAATGAGGAAAGAACAGTCTCTTGAACAAATGGTGCTAGGACAACTAGATATCCACATGCAAAAAACTGAAGCTGAACCCCTACTTCACACCATTTACAAAAATTAACTCAAAATGGGATATAAGATCTAAATGTAAGAGCTAAAGCTATAAAACTCTTAGAAGAAAACACAGATACAAATATTCAAAGCATTAGATTAGGCAATGGTTTCTTAGATTTGACACCAAAAGCATAAGCAAGAAAAGATAAAACAGATAAACTGCATTTTGTCAAAATTAAAAACTTTTGTCCTTCAAAGGACACTATCAAGAAAATGTCCTTTGGGGCTTCCCTGGTGGCGCAGTGATTAAGAATCCACCTGCCAATGCAGGGGACACGGGTCTGAGCCCTGGTCCCGGAAGATCCCACATGCGGCAGAGCAACTAAGCCTGTGCACAACTACTGAAGCCTGCGCGCCTGGAGCCCATACTCTGAAACAGAAGCCACTGCAATAAGCCCGTGCACCATAATGAAGAGTAGCCCCCGCTCATCGCAACTAAAGCCTTCGTGCAGCAATGAAGACCCATCGCAGCCAAAAATAAATAAGTAAATACAATAAATAAATTAAAAGAAAAAAAAAGTGTCCTTTGATGACCCAAAGAATGGGAAAAAAAATATTTGCAAATCATGTTAAGGGACTTGTATCCAGAATGTATACATACAATTGAATGATAAAAAGACAAGTAACCAAATTAATAGCAGGCAAAAGACTTAGACATTTCTCTAAAAAAGATATACAAGGGGACTTTCCCGGTGGTCCAGTGGTTAAGACTACACGCTTCCACTGCAGGCGGCCCGGGTTCAATCCCTGGTCAGGGACCTAAGATCCCACATGCCTCGGGGCCAAAAATAATAATAAAAAAAATTAAAAAGATACACAAATGGTAAATAAGTACATGAAAAGATAATCAACATCATTAGTCATTAGGTAAATACAAATCAAAACCAAAATAAGATGCCAAGTTCACCCACTAGGATGGCCATTTTAAAAAAGGGACAATAACAAGTGTTGGTGAGGAGAAATTGGACCTCTATACACTTCAGATGAAGATATAAAATGGTGCAGTCTCCATGCAAGAGTTTGGCAATTTCTTAAAAAGTCAAACCACATGACTCAACAATTGCATTCCTTTGTATAAAACATATGTTCACACAAAAACTAGTACACAAATGTTCATACTAACATTATTCATAACAGCCAATAAACGGAAATATCCCAAATGTCTGTCAACAGAAGAATGGATAAACAAATATGGTATATCCATACAATGGAATATTATTCAGACAAAAAAGGGATGAAATACTAATACATGTTATAACACAGATGGACCTTGAAATATTATGCTAAGTGGAAGAAGCCAGACACAAAAGCCACACATTGTATGATTCCATTTACATGAAATGTCCAAAACAGTCAAATTTATATAGACACAAAGGAGATTGGTGGCTGCTAGGCACTGGGGGGAGGAGGGAATAGGCAATGACAACTAATGGATACTGGATTTCTTTTGAAGTGATGAAAATGTTCTGGAATTAGATAGCGGTGATAGTTGCACAACTTTGTGAATATACTAAAACCACTGAAATGTACACTTAAAATAAAACAACAAAAAACTACTGAGGTGTCATGGTTTGGAAACAGTTTCCATCAGACAACTTTCAGGCCCTGAGTGTGGGACTTGGGAGAACGAGCAGTCTCTCCTCAAGATGGCTATAAGACAAGCAGACCCATGGACAGATGGAGAGTTTCAAGCCAGGCCAAGGAAGGGAACACAACTCTCTGTGATGTAGTCAGGCATGAAGGGGATTCAGTTGAAGGAGTCTGAGAGTGTTAGTTAGGCCAAGAGCAGAAGCATAAAAGAGTAATGAAGATGAGAAGTGGAAAGAGATGGCTGCAGAATATAGACCTTTGCAATCAATGAAGTTAAGAAAACACTCACAGAACATTTTGAGAACAGAAGATAACAGATAAGTATTGGAAGCAAATGGAAAGGGAATTTAGCACAAGAGATGGAATGAAACACAAGAAGGCTCAGAGAAGTTTGGCTTTGTTTGTTGCCTAAGGGTCATAATAAAACACCCATCAGCCTCTAACATGATCAATTATTAGTTCACACATTCACCGGGCTATATGGTACACCTTATTTCTAAACATGGTGCCTGGCACATAGTAAATGTGCTATAAATGTTTTAAAAAATATATTTCTTAACCTTTATATCAAGAGTATCTACACATTATTTTCTACTGTGCACTACAAATGACAATAAGGGCCACTTTACATAGAGGTAGATTCTGTTTTCCATATCAAGATGTTAGTCGTTTTATTACCAACTTTATGAGACTGAGTGAGAAAATGTATACATAAAGACACATGAAATAAAAAAAAGAAAAATTATATGTATGTATAATAATCACACTGAAGTTTTTTTGACCTAAGGCCCATTTTCTCATAACTTGGAATATTGTTTAAAGCAGGTAACTAACTTGGGTTATTTTATTAGTTTTCTACTGATGCTGTAATAAATTACCACAAACTTAGTGGCTTATATAATACAAATATAGTAGCTTACTGTTCTGGAAGTCAGAGGTCTGAAATGGGTCTCACTGGACTAAAATCAAGGTCTCAGCAGGGCTGCCTTCCTTTCTGATGGCTTTAAGGGGAGAATCCATTTCCTTGCCTTTTCCAGTTCTAGAGGCCTCCTTTCATCTTTAAAGCCAGCAAAGACAGGTTGAGATCTTCTCATATCACCTCATTCTGACCTCCTCTTCTGCATTCCTCTTCTAGTTTTTTTTTTTTTTTGGCGATACGCTGGCCTCTCACTGTTGTGGCCTCTCCCGTTGCGGAGCACAGGCTCCGGACGTGCAGGCTCAGCGGCCATGGCTCACGGGTCCAGCTGCTCTGTGGCACATGGGATCTTCCCGGACTGGGTCACGAACCCGTGTCTCCTGCATCGGCAGGCGGACTCTCAACCACTGCGCCACCAGGGAAGCCCCCTCTTCTAGTTTTAAGAAGCCTCAGGATTATATTGGGCCCACCTGGATAACCCAACATAATCTCCCCTATCTCAAAATCCATAACCTAATCATATCTTCAAAGTCCCTTTGCCATCTAAGGTAACATTCATAGGTTGTGCTGATAGAATATAAATATCTTTGGGAGAACCATTACTCTGCCTATTGCAGTTGCCCACTCTGGTGTTAATGAAACAGACAGTCCTGACATATCCAGTGGATTTATTAAAACACATTAGACTTAGTTGGCTTTGAAAGGTAGCCAATGTGGGTCACACTGAGGAGGATAGAAAAGGTTCTAATTGGTATGAACAAGCAGCTGGGCATTGCTGAAATACAATTAAAAAAGGGGTTATGAGGTTAGACAAGCAGCATCTTGATCTTTAAGAAGCTTATATGCTTTGCTTTGTTTGAGGAACTTGGACTTCACACTGCACGGAGCTGTGAAATACATTAAATAGGTGAGTGACAGAAGATTTACATTTCAGACGGAAATGTAAATGAAATGAAATTCTTGAAATGAATGGAAGGACAAAGAGATCAGAGGCAAAGAATACAGTTTGAGATGGTGGTGGTGTTTTTTTTTTAAATTAATTAATTTATTTATTTTTGGCTGTGTTGGGTCTTCGTTTCTGTGCAAGGGATTGCTCTAGTTGCTGGGAGCGGGGGCCACTCTTCATCGCGGTGCACGGGCCTCTCACTATCGTGGCCTCTCTTGTTGCGGAGCACAGGCACCAGACGCGCAGGCTCAGTAATTGTGGCTCACGGGCCCAGCTGCTCCGCGGCATGTGGGATCTTTCCAGACCAGGGCTTGAACCCGTGTCCCCTGCATTGGCAGGCAGATTCTTAACCACTGTGCCACCAGGGAAGCCCGTGGTGGTTTTAAAATATGTCAAAAAACCCTCTTTTATACAGCTCCTTTCAAAAGGTGGACCCTAATTTTCCTCTTTTTAAGCGTAGGCTATATTTATTTATTTGCTTCTAATAAAATAAAATGTGATGGGATTGATGATATGTGACTTCTGAGACTAAGTCCTACAAGGTACTGTGGCTTTGTTCTCTCTCTAAGATCGCCTGCTCTGGGAGAAGCCAGTTCCCATATCATGAGGATGCTAAAGCAGCCCTACAGAGAGAGCAACAAGGTGAGGTACTGAGGCCTCTTGCCAATAGCAGTGTTAGTGAGCCATCTCAGAATCAGATACTCCAGCCCCAGTCAGGCCTTCAGATGACTGTACTGCTGGCTGACATCTTGCATGCAACCTCATGAGAGACCCTGAGCCAGACCACCTAGCTAAGCCACTTCTGAATTCCTGATCCACAGAAACTGTGACATTAATATTTGTTATTTTGAGCCAGTAAGTTTTGAGGTAATATGTTATGCAGCAATAGATAACTAATACAGCGGCTATGAAAATGGCTTAAGTGATTAATATGGAGAGCCAGAACTAAGACCAACAATGGAAATCAAGAAAATTCATGGATTCCAGCTTTTTTTTTGTCTGGATGGGCATAATGCGTAAAGGAGAGGGATAAGTTCAGCACAAATCCTCCAGTTTCCTCTTTTAATGGAAAGGTGCTAACTGGGATGAACTTGGGTCAAAAGGCAGTTGAAGTGGATTGGGTGGGTAGGGGGGATGTCTGGAATAGGAGTAGGAGAACTAGAGACAAATTAACTTTTGAACATTTATAATTTAAGATACCTCTGAGAGCTCTTGATATGGTAGAGAAGTCTGTTGAACAGCTAAAGCTTTAGGATATATTTATTAACTAGGGGTAAGATTTGAAAGTTATTCATGTATAGTTGTTAATTAAAACCAAAGAGGCAGATACTCTCTTTAAGAGAAATTGAAAGAGCAAAAACTACGCTGAGTGATTTTTCCCTTAAGACATCATTCTATTAGTACAATTTATTTCTCTCCCCCCAAAAAGAAAGTCTGGGTAACTGATATACCATAATATTCATATTATATTATAGAACAGTACATTATAGTATACCTGAATGAAAATCAACACATTCATTTGGTCAATTCAAACTCCAAATTTTAAGCCTTTAATTAGCAGTAACTTCATTACATTTTTATATAATGGAAAACTTTCAACCCCTGAAGGTTGAGATTACGTCTGTCCTAATGCTTTATTAGCATAGGGGTTTGCACCTAGTATCCAATAACTGTTTATTGAAATGACAACTGAAAGTAAAAACTTAATAGCCTTAACATGTCAATCATTTCTGGAATAGTGACTCTAAAACAAATTAATTAAAGTTTCAAGAAAAATTAGGGAGAAAAATCATTAAATGGAGACATACCGATCTGTTTGTAAAACATGGATAAGATGTTCCATAGCTTGAATACCCACTTCCAAGCGATATTTCTGCACAAAAGAAAAATGTTATATAAGTAACTAATATCCAACTTAATAAACTTAATAACTGATAAAGTGTTACAGACCTTAGATAATGATTTGAGAGCACGCACAGCATTTCTTCGATCATCCAGTAACGTAGATGAAGCTACTCTATCACAAAGCTTTTGAATCTGTAAGGGAAAAATGAAATAGCATCAATAGAGTAAAAAGAACAGAAAAGAAACATGAAATTTTCCCCCAAATTTATACCATTTATTTGGAAAAATAAAAATCAATAAATGGGATGTCATGGAAATAGTCTTTTCACTAATAGAAATAACTAGGTAGTATTATAATCTTGTTACAGAGATCAAATAGATTTTTCACAGAGATTTGAAAAATGGAAGTGGTGGAAGAGAAGTCAAATAAAGTAAGTCATATAAATTGAGGAATTAAGAGAAATTAGTAGAACCAGAGCTTTCTAAACATACCTATTACAGCTGTTTGAACCAAGAGGGTTGCATAATCCATTAGGGTTATGGTATATGATGGGAAGTTAATAAAAAAAAACTAAAATAATGATTGTTTACATCATAACTTCACCCTAACGTTTCCACTATATATTTGAACGAGAAAAGTCAGAACTGTTTATCAAAAATTTAAAGTGTGCCTCAAAATCTAGAAGGGTGAAATGTTCCAAGCTTTTAATAAATTTGCAGGAATTAAAACTTAAACTGAACTTTAAAATAAACCTTGGAGCATTATTTACAATAGGAAAAAATTGGAAACTGTCCATCAAGAGAAGAAAAACTAAATAAATTGTGGTACATTCTTCAGTTGAATACTATGCAGCTACTCAAAAAAATTAACTGTACTGACATGAAAATACTGAGATTTAATAAATAGTGGGGAAAAAAGAGCAAATGGTAAAACTATAAGTAAATTGTGAGTCCACTGTTGTAAAAGTACCAAACTGTATGTGTATGTAAAATTGCATTAAAAAAGAATTTGGAAACTCAAAACTATAAAACCTTCTAGAAGAAAGCACTAGAGAAAATCCTCGTGACTTTAAAGTAGGCAAAGTTTTCTCAGACACATAGTAAGAGTATAACTGATAAAAGAAAAACATGGTAGTTTGGACTTCATCACTCCTGTTCTTCAAAAGACAGTGTTAAAAGAATGAAAAGATAAGCCACAGAATAGATGAAAATACTTGGAAAACATCTGATAAAGAACAGTTTATAAAACCACTATACTCAGGTCCTTTATAGCTCTCACAGTTTGTTACTATTTTATTATTATTTATTCCTTAATGACAGTTCTTAGTAAGATTCTATAAATATGAGTTTGGCATAGCACAAACTTTTGCATCCTATGTATTGAAATTAATGGCTTAAATACATATAATGTTTTCCAAATTATGTTCTATAGACTTCCAGTGTCCCAGAAGATATCAACAGACTTCCTATGATCACAGAACCAGTGGGAAGCACAAGGTTATACAAAATTAAATATGTAGGGCTTCCCTGGTGGCGCATTGGTTAAGAATCCGCCTGCCAATGCAGGGGACGAATGTTCGAGCCCTGGTCCGGGAAGATCCCACATGCCGCGGAGCAACTAAGCCCGTGTGCCACAACTACTGAAGCCCGCGCACCTAGAGCCCATGCTCCGCCACAAGAGAAGCCATTGCAATGAGAAGCCCACGCACTGCGGTGAAGAGTAGCCCCCACAGGCCAACACGCACCGACGAAGACGCATTGCAGCCAAAAATAAATAAATTTATTTTAAAAAAATTAAATATGTTTCTGCACTGCAGGATTTCTAGAAGTCTTTACTATGCTGATTTGAATTTCTTCATACTGCAAATGCAGTATGTCAACCGAGCTTAGCTTTACGTTTTGATTTAATTCATTCTACCTACTCACATTTTGAAATTATTCCTACCTTAAATTGTATTTACTTCACAGTAATTTTACTGACTTTCCAAAATGAAAATAATAAAGTTTTCGCTTTATTAAATAATTGGTTGATAGTTTTTCTACTACAATTTTTTTTAACCATGAAAAAAACTACATAAATATCTCGTGAGAAGAGATAAATCTCAGAACTCTCAGCTTAAAAGAATTTCTCAAGCCAAAAAGAGTTTTCCTGAATATGAGTATAATTTTTTCTACTTGAGTCTTGTACATCTATTTTTTTTTAATTTTTAAATTTTATTTTATTTTTATACAGCAGGCTCTTATTACTCATCAATTTTATACACATCAGTGTATACATGTCAATCCTAATCGCCCAATTCAGCACACGACCATCACCATCAGCATCTCCCCCACGGTTTTCCCCCCTTGGTGTCCATACGTTTGTTCTCCACATCTGTGTCTCAACATCTGCCCTGCAAACCAGTTCATCTGTACCATTTTTCTAGGTTCCACATACATGTGTTAATAGATGATATTTGTTTTTCTCTTTCTGACTTACTTCACTCTGTATGACAGTCTCTAGATCCATCCACGTCTCAACAAATGACCCGATTTCGTTCCTTTTTATGGCTGAGTAATATTCCACTGTATATATGCACCACAACTTCTTTATCCATTCATCTGCAAACGGGCATTTAGGTTGCTTCCATGACCTGGCTATTGTAAATAGTGCTGCAGTGAACATTGGGGTGCATGTGTCTTTTTGAATTATGGTTCTCTGATTATATGCCCAGTAGTGGGATTGCTGGATCACATGGTAATTTTATTTTTAGTTTTGTAAAGAACCACCATACTGTTCTCCATAGTGGCTGTATCAATTTTACATTTCCACCAACAGTGCAAGAGGGTTCCCTTTTCTCCACACCCTCTCCAGCATTTGTTGTTTACAGATTTTCTGATGATGCCCATTCTAACTGGTGTGAGGTGATACGTCATTGTAGTTTTGATTTGCACTTCTCTAATAATTAGTGATGTGGAGCAGCTTTTCATGTGCTTCTTGGCCACCAGTATGTCTTCTTTGGAGAAGGTCTATTTAGGTCTTCTGCCCATTTTTGGATAGGGTTGTTTGTTTAATATTGACCTGCATGAGCTGTTTATATATTTTGTAGATTAATCCTTTGTCCATTGATTCATTTGCAAGTATTTTCTCCCATTCTGAGGGTTGTCTTTTTGTCTTGTTTATGGTTTCCTTTGCTGTGCAAAAGCTTTTAAGTTTCAACAGGTCCCATTTGTTTATTTTTGTTTTTATTTCCATTACTCTAGGAGGTGGATCAAAAAAGATCTTGCTGTGATTTATGTCAAAGACTGTTCTTCCTATGTTTTCCTCTAAGAGTTTTATAGTGTCCAGTCTTACACTTAGGTCTCAAATCCATTTTGAGTTTATTTTTGTGTATGGTGTTAGGGAGTGTTCTAATTTCATTCTTTTAAATGTAGCTGTCCAGTTTTCCCAGAACCACTTATTGAAGAGGCTGTCTTTTTTCCATTGTACATCCTTGCCTCCTTTGTCATAGATTAGTCGACCATAGGTGCATGGGTTTATCTCTGGGCTTTCTATCCTGTTCCATTTATCTATATTTCTGTTTTTGTGCCAGTACCATATTGTCTTGATTACTGTAGCTTTGTAGTATAGTCTGAAGTCAGGGAGCCTGATTCCTCCAGCTCCGTTTTTTCCCCTCAAGACTGCTCTGGCCATTCGGAGTCTTTTGTGTCTCCATATAAATCGTAAGATTTTTTGTTCTAGTTCCGTAGAAAATGCCATTGGTAATTTGATAGGGATGGCACTGAATCTGTAGATTGCTTTGGGTAGTATAGTCATTTTCACAATATTGATTCTTCCAATCCAAGAATATGGTGTATCTCTCGATCTGTTGGTATCTTCTTTAATTTCCTTCATCAGTGTCTTATAGTTTTCTGCATACAGGTCTTTTGTCTCCCTAGGTAGGTTTATTCCTAGGTATTTTATTCTTTTTGTTGCAGTTGTAAATGGGAGTGTTTCCTAATTTCTCTTTCAGATTTTTCATCATTAGTGTATAGGAATGCAAGAGATTTCTGTGCACTAATTTTGTATCCTGCAACTTTAACAAATGCATTGATTAGCTCTAGTAGTTTTCTGGTGGCATTTTTAGGATTCTCTATGTATAGTATCATGCCATCTGCAAACAGTGACAGTTTTACTTCTTCCCCAATTTGTATTCCTTTTATTTCTTTTTCTTCTCTGATTGCTGTGGCTAGGACTTCCAACTATGTTGAATAATAGTGGCGAGAGGGGACATCCTTGTCTTGTTCCTGATGTTAGAGGAAATGCTTTCCGATTTTCACCAGCGAGGGCTTCCCTGGTGGCGCAGTGGTTTAGAGTCTGCCTGCTGATGCAGGGGACATGGGTTCGTGCCCCGGTCCGGGAAGATCCCAGATGCCGCGAAGCGGCTGGGCCCGTGAGCCATGGCCGCTGAGCCTGCGCGTCCGGAACATGTGCTCTGCAACGGGAGAGGCCACAACAGTGAGAGGCCCACGTACCGCAAAAAAAAAAAAAAAAAAAGATTTTCACCATTGAGAATGATGCTTGCCGAGTGTTTGTCATATATGGCCTTCATTATGTTGAGGTGTGTTCCCTCTGTGCCCATTTTCTGTAGAGTTTTTATCAAAAATCGGTTTTGAATTTTGTTGAAAGCTTTCTCTCAGCATCTATTAAGATGATCATATGGTTTTTATTCTTCCATCTGTTAATATGGTGTATCACACTGATTGATTTGCGCATATTGAAGAATCTTTGCATCCCTGGAATAAATCCCACTTGATCATGGTGTATGATCCTTTTAACCTGTTGTTGGATTCTGTTTGCTAGTATTTTGTTGAGGATTTTTGCATCTATATTCACCAGTGATATTGGTCCCTAATTTTCTTTTTTTGTAGTATCTTTATCTGGTTTTGGTATCAGGGTGGTGGTGGCCTCATAGAATGAGTTTGGGAGTGTTCCTTCATCTCCAATTTTTTGGAAGAGTTTGAGAAGGATGGGTGTTAGCTCTTCTCTACATGTTTGATAGAATTCACCTCTGAAGCCATCTGGTCCTGGACTTTTGTTTCTTGGAAGATTTTTAATCACAGTTTCAATTTCATTACTTGTGATTGTTCTGTTCATATTTTCTGTTTCTTCCTGGTTCAGTCTTGGAAGGTTATACCTTTCTAAGAATTTGTCCATTTCTTCCAGGTTGTCCATTTTATTGGCATAGAGTTGCTTGTAGTAGTCTCTTAGGATGCTTTGTATTTCTGCGGTTTGTTGTAACTTCTCCTTTTTCAATTCTAATTTTCTTGATTTGAGTCCTCTCTTTTTCTTGATGAGTCTGGCTAATGGTTTATCAATTTTGTTTATCTTCTCAAAGAATCAGCTTTTAGTTCTATTGATCTTTGCTACTGTTTTCTTTGTTTCTATTTCATTTATTTCTGCTCTGATCTTGATGATTTCTTTCCTTCTGGTAACTTTGGGTTTTCTTTGCTCTTCTTTCTCTAGTTCCTTTAGGTGTAAGGTTAGATGGTTTATTTAAGATTTTTCTTGTTTCTTAAGGTAGGCTTGTATAGCTATAAACTTCCCTCTTAGAACTACTTTTGCTGAATCCCATTGGTTTTGGATTGTCATGTTTTAATTGTCATTTGTCTCTAGGTATTTTTTCATTTCCTCTTTGATTTCTTCAGTGATCTCTTGATTATTTAGTAACATATTGTTTAGCCTCCATGTGTTTGTGTTATTTACATTTTTTTCCCTGTAATTCATTTCTAATTTCATAGCGTTGTGGTCAGAAAAGATGCCTGATATGATTTCAGTTTTCTTAAATTTACTGAGGCTTGATTTTTGACCCAAGATGTGATCTATCCTGAAGAATGTTCCATGTGCCCTTGAGAAGAAAGTGTAATCTGCTGTTTTTGGATGGAATGTCCTATAAATATTAATTAAATCTATTTGGTCTATTGTGTCATTCAAAGCTTCTATTTCCTTATTTGTTTTCATTTTGGATGATCTGTCCATTAGTGTAAGTGAGGTGTTAAAGTCCCCAGTATTACTGTGTTACTGTCGATTTCCTCTTTTAGAACTGTTAGCAGTTGCCTTAGGTGTTGACGTGCTACTATGTTGGGTGCATATATATTTATAATTGTTATATCTCCTTCTTGTATTGTTCCCTCGATCAGTATGTAGTGTCCTTCCTTGTCTCTTGTCACATTCTTTATTTTAAAGTCTATTTTATCTGATATGAGTATTGCTACTCCAGCTTTCTTTCGATTTCCATTGGCATGGAATATCTTTTTCCATCCCCTCACTTTCAGTCTGTATGTGTTCCTAGGTCTGAAGTGGGTCTCTGGTAGACAGCATATAGATGGGTCTTGTTTTTGTATCCATTCAGCAAGCCTTTGTCTTTTGTTTGGAGCAATTAACCCTCTCTCGTTTAAGGTAATCATCGATATATATGTTCCTATGACCATTTTCTTAATTGTTTTGTGTTCGTTTTTGTAGGACCGTTTCTTCTCTTGTGTTTCCCACTTAGAGAAGTTCCTTTAGCATTTGTTGTAGAGCTGGTTTGGTGGTGCTGAATTACCTTAGCTTTTGCTTGTCTGTAAAGATTTTGATTTCTCCATCGAATCTGCATGAGATCCTTGCCGGGTAGAGTAATCTTGGTTGTAGGTGCTTCCCTTTCATCACTTTAAGAATATCATGCTGGGCTTCCCTGGTGGCGCAGTGGTTGAGAGTCCTCTTGCCGATGCAGGGGACACAGGTTCGTGCCCCGGTCCGGGAAGATCCCGCATGCCGCAGAGCAGCTGGGCCGTGAGCCGTGGCCGCTGAGCCTGCGCGTCCAGAGTCTGTGCTCCGCAACGGGAGAGGCCACAACAGTGAGAGGCCCACGTACAGCAAAAAAAAA
>NW_006782834.1:2806086-2825162 GCF_000442215.2 Lipotes vexillifer
TTAAGTATATCATGCCACTCCCTTCTGGCTTGTAGAGTTTCTGCTGAGAAATCAGCTGTTAACTTTATGGGAGTTCCCTTGTATGTTATTTGTCATTTTTCCCTTGCTGCTTTCAATAATTTTTCTTTGTCTTTAATTTTTGCCAATTTGATTACTATGTGTCTTGGTGTGTTTCTCCTTGGGTTTATCCTGTATGGGACTCTCTGCGCTTCTTGGACTTGGGTGACTATTTCCTTTCCCATGTTAGGGAAGTTTTCACATATAATCTCTTCAAATATTTACTCGAGTCCTTTCTCTCTCTCTTCTCCTTCTGGGGCCCTATAATGTGAATGTTGTTGCGTTTAATGTTGTCCCAGAGGTCTCTTAGGCTGTCTTCATTTCTTGTCATTCTTTTTTCTTTATTCTGTTCCGCAGCAGTGAATTCCACCATTCTGTCTTCCAGGTCACTTATCCGTTCTTCTGCCTCAGTTATTCTGCTATTGATTCCTTCTAGTGTATTTTTGATTTCAGTTACTGTATTGTCCATCTCTGTTTGTTTGTTTTTTAATTCTTATTGGTGTTTGTTCTTTAATTCTTCTACGTCTTTGTTAAACATTTCTTGCATTTTCTTGGTCTTTGCCTCCATTCTTTTTCCGAGGTCCTGGATCATCTTCACTATCATTATTCTGAATTCTTTTTCTGGAAGGTTGCCTATCTCTACTTCATTTAGTTGTTTTTCTGGGATTTTATCTTGTTCCTTCATTTGGTAGATAGCCCTCTGACTTTTCATCTTGTCTATCTTTCTGTGAACGTAGTTTTTGTTCCACAGGCTGCAAGATTGTAGTTTTTCTTGCTTCTCAGGTCTTGTACATCTTTTGACATTTTTTTTTTCTAGGTAGTTTAGAGGTACCTAGAAAATAGGAAGGCATTTCCTGCTTTTTCCTAGCCCTAAACCTCAAGCACTGGTTCTAAATCTGAGATTCCCATCTTGCTTAGAGTACTTTGTCCCAGTACCCTGTAATGTTTGAATTTTAGGATCAGCCCCATCTTTGGTTGGTGTACAGACAGACTTGTGTCAGAATACGAACTTCCACGTCTAAAAGCTCTTTAATCATTATCTGTTGAAGGTGGCTATTTAATCTGGGGGAGACACTTAGCTTTAGGAATATTGAAGGGAGATGATCATAATCCTAGAGTTTGGGGGTTTGCTTTGTTTTCACTTTCAATCTTATATTTTGTGTTCTAACATGCTAACATTTAAGCCTTGTTAATTTTTTTGTGGTGGGGGGGGCCACACTGTGTGGCATTGTGGGATCTCACTTCCTGGACCAGGGATCAAACCCACGCCCCCTGCATTGAAAGCATGGAGTCTTAACCACTGGACCACCAGGGAAGTCCCGAGCCTTGTTAATTTTTTTAAAATGCTTTGAGATATACACAAAGATAATAATTTTGGCATCATGAAGATAAATATTCAATATAAGTTAAAATAGCAATTATATTATTTTTCATCTATCAGTCTCACAAAAATTAAAATAATACTACCATATATTAATACTATATGATTCCATTTTTATAACTCAGAAAACCAAGCAAAACTAATCTAAGCTATCAGAAGTCAGGATGGTGGTTGTTCATGGACGTGGGCAGTGAGTGGAAGTACAAAAGGAACTTCTAGGGTGCTTGTAATGTCCTGTTCCTTGATCTGGGTGCTGGATGCATAGGTGTGTTCAGGTTATGAGGTTTATGTATATGACGTGTACTTTTCTATATCTTCAATAAAATGATTTTAAAAACAGAACTATACAGGATAAAGACATAGATTAATGAACTGGCTTATATTCTATCAGATGGAAAGTAACTTAAAAAAGTGTCAATTTGGCAAAAATGATTACAACTTAAAATGTTCATACCCTTTCCACCAGGCATTCTTATTTCTAGGAACTTAACCTTTAAAAACATGCCCACAGGGGGCTTCCCTGGTGGTGCAGTGGTTAAGAATCTGCCTGCCAATGCAGGCGACACGGTTCAAGCCCTGGTCCATGAGGATTCCCACATGCCGCCGAACAATTAAGCCCGTGAGCCACAATTTCTGAGCCCATGCACCACAACTACTGAAGCCTGTGAGCCTACAGCCTATGGCCTGTAAAAAGAAAAGCCACTGCAATGAGAAGTCCGTGCACCACAACGAAGAGTGGCCCCCACTTGCTGCAACTAGAGAAAGTCTGCACATAGGAATGAAGACCCAACGCAGCCAAAAACAAAGAAAACAAAATGCCCACAAATACACAATGTTATATACTAGAATGTTCTTTGTAGCAATTTTTTTTTTTTTTTTTGCTGTATGTGGGCCTCTCACTGTTGTGGCCTCTCCCATTGTGGAGCACAGGCTCCGGACGAGCAGGCTCAACGGCCATGGCTCACGGGCCCAGCCGCTCCACGGCATGTGGGATCCTCCCAGACCGGGGCACGAACCCGTATCCCCTGCATCGGCAGGCGGACTCTCAACCACTGCGCCACCAGGGAAGCCCTGTAGCAATATTTTTAACAGCTAAAAAATAAATCTAGCTTCCATCACATAAGGATATAATAAATAAGAAGTCTGTAACACTGATGAGGTTCCTTACCAAACCATGCTGGCACCCTGATCTCAGACTTCCAGACTCCAGAACTGTGAGCAATAAATTTATGCTGTTTATTGGGGAAAAAAAGAAAGGGCGGATGGAATCTAAAGGTTCACCCACCAATCAGAAAAGTTAACTAACATATAGTACACATACACTATGCAATTAATCAAATGAGTAAAGCAGATCCATATGCACTGACATGAAAAGATGTCCAAGATACATTAAGTGAAAAAAGAAAACAGTTAATAGTATATTTAGCATGAGCTCACTTTGGTTTAAAACTATACCATTAATAAACTATGTGAATACTATAAAACTCTTAGAGGAAAACATAGGCAGACACTGTCTGACATAAATTGCAGCAAGATCTTTTTTGATCCACCTCCTAGAGCAATGAAAATAAAAATAAACAATGAAAATATGAAAATAAACTAATTAAAAGTTTCTGCACAGCAAAGGAAACCATAAACAGAATGAAAAGACAACCTACAGAATGGGAGAAAATATTTACAAACAGAGCAACTGACAAGAAATTAATCTTTAAAATATACAAACAGGGCTTCCCTGGTGGCGCAGTGCTTGAGGGTCCGCCTGCCGATGCGGGGGACGCGGGTTTGTGCCCCATTTCGGGAGGATCCCGCGTGCCGCGGAGCGGCTGGGCCCGTGGGCCGTGGCCGCTGGGCCTGCGCGTCCGGAGCCTGTGCTCCGCAAATGGGAGAGGCCACAACAGTGAGAGGCCCGCATAACGCAAGGAAAAAAAAAAATATATATATATACAAACAGCTCATACAGCTCAACGGCAAACAAAACAAAGCAATCCCAAATCACAAAATAGGCAGAAGATCTAAACAGACGTTTCTCCAAAGAAGACATCGAGATGCCCAAAAAGCACATGAAAAGCTCAATATCACTAATTACTAGAGAAATGCAAATCAAAACTACAATGAGGTATCACCTGACACCAGTCAGAATGGCCATCATCAAAAAATCTACAAACAATAAATGCTGGAGAGAGTGTGTAGAAAAGGGAAACCTCCTACACTGTTGGTGGGAATGTAAATTGGTCCAACCATTATGGAGTACAGTAAGGAAGTTCCTTAAGAAACTAAAAATAGAGCTACCATATGACTCAGCAATCCCACTCCTGGGCATATATCCAGAGAAAACCATAATTTGAAAAGACACATGCACCCCAGTGTTCACTACAGCACTATTTACAATAGCCAAGACATGGAAGCAACCTAAATGTCCATCAACAGAGGAATGGATAAAGAAGATGTGGGATATATATATATATATATATATATATATATATATATATATATGTATGTATATATATATAATGGAATATTATTCAGCCATAAAAAAGAATGAAATAATGTCATTTGCAGCAACATGGATGGACCCAGAGATTTTCATACTGAGTGAAGTAAGTCAGACAGAGAAAGACAAATATCATATGATATTGCTTATATGTGCAATTTAAAAAAATGATACAAATGAACTTGTTTACAAAACAAAGTCACAGATGTAGAAAACAAATTTATGGTTACCAGGGGGCGGGAAAGAAGGGAAAGGGAAAAATTGGGAGATTAAGATTGACATATACACACTACTATATATAAAATAGATCAAGGACCTACTGTCTAGCACAGGGAACTCTTCTCAATGCTCTGTAATGACCTATATGGGAAAATAATCTAAAAAGAGTGGATATATGTATATGTATAACTGATTAACTCTGCTGTACAGCAGAAACTAATGCAACATTTTAAATCAACTATACTCTAATAAAAATTTAAAAAAGAATTATTAATGTGATTCTACTGCTAGAGTGAAAGTTAGGAACATAGAAATAAATAATTTTTCAAAGGAAAAAAAATACTATGTGAACATGTATAGAAAAAATTAAGACTATGTACCATACTGTCTTTCAGTGGGTTGCTGGAAATGTTCATTTTCTACATTATTTCTGATGTTTGAATTTTGATAATGAACAAGTATTACCTTTATAAGCAGAAAAGAGTAATAATGGAATAAAGTGAACTGGTTTATGTTTTATTGGAATTTCTAGGATATTTTCATGACTGAACTCATCTTTAAAAGATGCTATCTTTACTCTGCTGATCAAAATAATATGAAATCTGCTCTTAATTGATAAAAATAAACTAACATAATAAAAATATACTCAATGGCTCCCTACTGCCTATAAAGTCCATTTTTTTTAGACTAGAATGCACAGTCATTACTCAGTCAATAAATACAGACTGAGCATGTATGTATTTGTTGTTGTGCTAACCAAAATAAGACAAGGTCTCTGGCCACAAAGAGCTTAGACATGAAGACAGTTGTGTAAATAAACTACACTAACAAATTAAAGTTATATAAGTATATGCTTATAAAGCAGGTGCACAAAAGAAAAAGTAGTGAATTCTATCTGAAAGTGAAACTGCTATGTTTACTTCCCTGCAAAACACATGTGTTGAAATCCTAACCCCCAGTGTGATGGTATTAGGAGGTAGGGGCCTTTGGAAGGTGATTAGGGTGGGAGGGTGGAGCCCTCATGAATGGGATTAGTGCCCTTATATAAGAGACCCCCAAAGAGCTCCTTCACGCCTTCTACCACATGAAGACACTGGAGAAGATGGCAGTATATGAACCAGGAAGTAGGCCCTCACTAGACAAAGAATCTGCCAGCACCTTGATTTTGGACTTCCCAGCCTCCAGAACTACGAGAAATGTATGTTTGTTGCTCAAACCAACAAACCTATTGTATTTTTGTTACAGCAGCCCAGATAGACTAAGACAGATACTGTTTAAGAATGGTATATTAAGGATGACACTCTTGAGTCAAGAATTAAAGGATGAGTAGTTCATCAGACAATATAAGGAAGGAATGCCAGGCATAGAAAATGATTTCTTACTTTGTGTATACATACTTTAATGTAGAAAATAGCATTTTATAGTCCAAATAAGAAAATTGGTCTAATTTGAGTTTATAAATTTTATATGTCTATGAACAATTTTTATATTATGTACATACATATATATACTTGTTGTATTAAAATAATATACCAAATGAGATTTCTAAAATATGAAAGCTTTCCTTTTAAATTAATTTTATTTTATTATTGTTATTTTTTTGGCCACGCCATGTGGCTTGCGGGATCTTAGTTCCCTGGCCAGGGATTGAACCTGGGCCCTTGGCAGTGAAAGTGCCGAGTCTTAACCACAGGACCACCAGGGAATTCCCTACAATAATTTTAAATGCTTCTTATTTTTGGGAATGATGATCAATCTAAAATAATGTGGGGGGAAAAAGGATTATATAAGATTAAACTGTTAGCTAAAAACAGATTTCTAATGACTTCAAATTATATGTTTCTGCTTCAATTGACTTTGATTAATAAGCAAATCACTAGTGTTTTTTAGAAGGTTGCAAAATGGAACTTAAAAATCACTATTTTAAAGTGTAGTATTTACAATTATAGAAATAAAATCCATTCATTCCTGAGTTTGGGTAAATATGTATCAAGACTATTTTTAAGACTATAAACATGCTGAGAGTTCCGTGGTGGCCTAGTGGTTGGGATTCTGGGCTTTCACTGACGTGGCCTGGGTTCAGTCCCTGGTCAGGGAACTGAGATCCTGCAAGCCACGTGATGCGGCCAAAAAAAAGACTATAAACATGCTTTTTATCTATTAAACTTGGGTTTTAGTGGCAAGTACATATTCTTCCTGATTGGGGATTTTATTATATTATTTATTTTTTTCTTTTTTTTCTTACAGTTTTATTGAGATATAATTGACACACTCGATTGGGGATTTCAATCGGAACTTTCTCTCTAGTGACTTAAGGCAATTACCATACTGCAAACCAATAAGAGTAAAAAATGAATATAAGAACAACTTATTTATCCAGAACCATAATTAAACTATTTCAGATACTTTCTGTCAGGCACCAAAATGGTCTTTTCATTTTAGTGATTTCTGATAGCAATCTAAAACTAATTACAACCTTCCCTGTCTTCTTAAACAAAGAACATAATTATAAGCTTTTTTAGCATTTAAACTTAAGTCCTCTCCAATATCAGATACAGGGATGTCTTAGGTGTTAAACGAAGTAATGAATATAAAAGTTTTTGTAGGGCTTCCCTGGTGGCGCAGTGGTTGAGAGTCCGCCTGCCGATGCAGGGGACACGGGTTCGTGCCCCTGTCTGGGAAGATCCTACATGCCGCAGAGCGGCTAGGCCCGTGAGCCATGGCCGTTGAGCCTGCGCGTCCGGAGCCTGTGCTCCGCAACGGGAGAGGCCACAACAGTGAGAGGCCCACGTACTGGAAAAAAAAAAAAAAGTTTTTGCAGAGTACCTGGCACCTATAAATGCTCAATAAATGTTTAACAAACTTTATTATTACCAAACTTCTATGACTCCTTTGTATTAATTTTCTATCCTATCAGGCTTTTGGTTGTCATTTCCATCATATACATTTCTAACAGACAATTCAGATTTTGCAGATTTTAATCTGCTACTGAGTGAGAAATCTGATAATTAGGCTAGATAGTAATATGTCTAAAACCCCAAATTACTCAGGCTTGAAATTAAGATTGAGTACATGGACTTTGCAACTTCTACTTTTGCTATGCAAAAGCCATATTACCTCCTGATAATATTCCATACAGTTGAATTTTCTGAATAATTCTCCATAATAAAGTGCTATGTTGCAACCTTTTACAGACAATGGAAACCAAATGAAAGGAAAATATTACATATGTTCCAAACCTTACAAAGACTTAGCCATGTTTTAGGCCAAACACAGGTCTATATTTTTCAGTTGACATTTACCAAGAAAAAATTTTGTAGCACAAGTACACTTAATTTTTCTTCAGAAACTGAAGATTTCAAAGACCATTATTCCATTTATTCCTGACTTAAAAAACCAACACAATGCAGTATGATTGTGTTTCATTAACCATTCTTTCAGTTATTAGAACCCTCTGTGCTTTAGCTGGGCACAAAGGTTGTCCACCTACACTACTTTCTGAGCTTTCCCTTCACCTGGGCATAGAAAGTGACTACACTCTGGCCAATGAGTTCTTTGTACCTTCCAAGTCATGTCCTTAAAAGGAAGCTATTTGTTCTTCATTCCTCTTTCTTCTTCCCTCAGCCTGGAACTTGAACCTGCAGGTAATGAAGCACCTTCAACAATTCAAACAAGGGCACCATCCTAGGGGATGGCAGAACAAGATAAAGAGCAGCACCTGGGCCCCTGGACCACCCTGAGGAACATAACTAACCTATCCTAGGGATTGCCTTCTAACTGGACTTTTATTGGACAAAGACACAAACTTTTATCTTGGTTAGACCTCTGTTACAGCAGCTGATCCAATACCTAAACTAATAAACTCATTTTACAGGAGAGGAAACTAAGGTTCAGGGATAAAGCAATGCACCGCAAAATACCCTGCCAGTTTGGTGGTACAGTCCAGATTCTAACTGAGCTACAGATGTCTCACTTCAAAGCCCACACACTTTCTACTATCCTACATTGCCTCTTTTGCAGAGAAATGGGAGCCTGAGCACCTGTTGCAAACTACAGGGACTGCAAGATTTTTTTTCTTTTTTGTAAATAGGGGAACACTGTAATGTAGTTCCTGTGAATAACTTCCACTTTCACTACAGACCAGTAAGGACCCTCATAAGCCTTGGACTTAACTGCCCAGCCAGGGTAGTCCCTTGTTCTAAGGGAGTTGGAGCTTTACTCTGGGAAAGCTATAATCAGAAGCTACCAAGTATTTATCAAAAAGTCAGCACTATATATAAGTACTTAAGAAATTAATATACTCACTTTTAAAGAATTAATCTGGCTGAGATAATAAGGAGAAACTGGAGCAGAAAGAGATTACAGAAAAAATATGTCAGTTCATTATAACAGACAAGAAATAAGGTAAAAAAAGGGCATTAGGGTGTGGCAATGGGGAAGGGCTGAAGAGATAGATAAGACAAAAGAATATTTGAAAGAAATGAATTTAAGAGGCTTGAGAATAAAGAATAAAATGTCTGAAACAGCTGCTGTTTGGAATTCAACTTCTAGAAATTTGTCCTAAGGCAATATATGCACATGTACAGTCATAATTACAAGAACAACCACTGCAGCACTGTAATAGAAAAAGAAACAAAACAGAAGGACCTTAAATGCTCATTCATGGAGCACTTACACTTTTCATTTTATACACTTCTACAGCTTTTCCTTAAGCATGTATACAAATGTCTCTTTTGTCTTTTAAAAAAAAGAATCAGAGAATCAAAAAGCATCACTGAATAAGCTAGCTGAAGTTTGATATGAATCCGCAATCACTTTTCTATATCTCAGAATATTCTGGTTTTGGTAAAGTCAAAGGAGTAATAGCGTCTGAAGAATTCCATGCCATAATCTTGAAGTTGGTGATTCATTCATTCATTCATTCAACAAATGTTAGAGTGCTGCTACCCTCATCGGGGCCATGGTCAGTGCAACCAGAGAGCAGTGGTTTGTGACAAGGTAAGTTCAGAAACTGGACTAAGCAGGGGGGTGAGGGATGAGTAAAACAGGTGAGGGAGATTAAGAGGTACAAACTTTCAGTTATAAAATAAGTCATACAGATGTAATGTACAGCATAGGGAATACAGTCAATAATATTGCAATAACTTTGCATGGTGACAGATAGTAAGTAAACTTACAGTGGTGATCATTTTGTAATGTACAAAAATACCAAACCACTATGTTGTACACCTGAAACTATTATAATAAGTCAATTATACTTCAATAGAAATGAAAAAAGAGGACTTCCCTGGTGGAACAATGGTTAAGAATCCGCCTGCCAATGCAAGGGACACGGGTTCGAGCCCTGGTCCAGGAAGATCCCACATGCCATGGAGCAACTAAGCCCGTGTGCCACAACTACTGAGCCTGTGCTCTAGAGCCCAACAGCCACAACTACTGAGCCCATATGCCACAACTACTGAAGCCCACATGCCTAGAGCCCATGCTCCACAACAACAGAAGCCACCGCAATGAGAAGCCCGTGCATGGCAACAGAGTAGCCCCCGTTGGTTGCAACTAGAGAAAGCCCATGCGCAGCAACAAAGACCCAACGCAGCCAAAAATAAATTAATAAATAATTTTTTAAAAAAAGAAAAGAAAAAAGAAAGAAACTGGGACTAAGCATTAGAAACTTCTATAACAACTGGATACCTTTGTGGTTGTTTAATAAAAAAAAAAAATTGGGCTTGTATATTGTATGTCCATGAGTATGTGTGTGTGTGTTGTCATTTCATTTTCCTATAAATTCATTTTTATTATATTTTACAAAAGTATTGGTCTGTGATGAATTTGGAAATTGGGGGAAAAAAACCAATCCAACTGGTTCTTCACCACAGTCAGTTTGAGAAATACTATTAAAGTGCTTAATGTCTTGCTGGGCCCTGCAAAATTCTATTTTGGGGAAACAGCAGTGAATCACTACAGAAGGTATCTACTCAAATGAAATTATAATAGCAAGGAGACAACAGAGTAAATTAAAAACAAGATAAATACAGAAAATAATAAGTGCACTGAGGGAAATGATTAGGGAAATAAGACAGAGACTGGGTGGAAAGTACTACTTTGGACAGCATAGCTGGTCAGAAGGTCCCAAGTTAAGCAATGATTTGGATATAGTCGGATGTGTGGGTAATTGGTATCAAAAATGAAGCAAGTGGAAAAGTAGGGAAGCAGACTGAATGAGGATGTTACCGTCAGAAGGAAAAGGGAAAGTATTTTAGAGTTGAAGGATATGTTTATTCAGTGTCCCACATGGGATCCTGAGGTGAGAGATTTTTGTTGCTAGCAACTCACTCACTCTCTCAGAATCCGACCAAGGAGGCCACTTAGTAGTTTAAAGCAAAATTTATAAATTTACTATTTTTTTGAGGTCACAGACTCTTGCCCTAGCCCTCAACACCCTTACCTGCATGACGGAAGCATTAGAAAGGAAGTACAAGTTTCAATCCCATAGATTTCAATGCCATCCTGCTCCTTTTCAGTTAACATTTTGCTGCCATTATTGATCAAAAGAATGAGTTGTAATAAAGAAAAACTTAATCCAGTCTACTTTAGTAAAAAATCAGAAATATTTGTCCCTACGCCTTTTACCAAAGTACTCATTATCACAGCATACTACCAAGGCGCCACATTTCAGATGACCATTCTGTAGACTTCAAAGAAGTAACCTTCCCAGATTTTCTGCCTGAATCAACAGAGATATAAATACAGTTGACCCTTGAACAACAGTTATGACCCTTGAGCAACAGTTATGAACTGCGCAGGTCCACTTATACTTTTTTTTCAGTAGCAAATACTGCAGTACTATGTGATCCTTGGTTGGTTGAATCCGAGGATATGAGGATATGGAGGAACAGTGGATACACAGTCAACTATAAATTAAATTACAGGAGGATTTTCTACTGTGCAGAGCGTTGGTGTTGTTCAAAGGTCAACTGTACAGGCAGGATATGTAAGGTTACAGAATAGAATACTGGTAACAACAGGAAAAGATACTTCTGTCTATTTGCTTGAAACAAATAAACTTACAAACATTTTTAAAAACTCTCTAAAAAAAACAACTATGTTCATTGATTAGTAAATAGAAAAATTTTAATACCTACTGTTAAAATTTAAAAAAATCAAATAGCTATGAATACAACTCTTTCACTCATAGAGAAACTCATTTGTGTAACAAACATTGGTAAATGCAAAGAAAACACTGGAAGGATGTACAACAAACTTCATTAGAGATTATTCCTGGTAATGGGAAATAAGATCGTGAAAAGAGGAAGAAAGGGGCAACTTTAGACTATATACTGATTTGAATTATTTATAATAAGCATGTTTTCAACTACTGTTTCAATAACACAAACATTTAAAGAAATTTCCAGAATATGTTAGACTTTACTTTGATTCTATTACCTGCTCTAACATACCACCTGATTGACTCACTGTTCATCTACTTTCTGAACACTGTTGGTTCTTGTTATTCATAATAGTTATGCTCTATAGTCACCATGAACACTGAATTAGCAGACACTGAACTGCTGTGCCTAAAGGAAATATAGCGCTAGGTTCCTGTGAGTCCCTGGTAACATTTTCATCAATGGATCCAATACATAACCTTGTTTAACGTGTGCTTCTGTTTAAAGACATCTTATTCAATATATACCCTTGATTCATTAACACTGAACTCACAGCTACCAGCGCTATTACTCATGCCTGAGTAAGCTTATCTAACACACATATTTTCTCCACAAGGCACATCACACAGCTTTCTTATGCAATACTTCGGAACACTAGACAACAGTTCAGCACTACATTTGGGGCCAGTTTTAACAGCAAAAATTTTTTAAAAGCACAGAAATGCAAAACACATGACACTAAACAGACTGTGAAAAGGACACTTGTTTACAGTATAAGAGCTGAAACAAGAAGGCAGAATATCTTTTTGTTTGACCTCAGTTGGGAATGCACACATCAGTGACTCTGATTTTTTGCTACTCTGCATCTGTCCACAAATCAGTGTGAAAGTGTTGCATGTATTAATTTTGGGGTTACAAACAAATTTTAGCGTGTAGGTGAATTCACAAATATAGAATCACTGAATAACAAGGATTGACTGTATCTTAAATACAAGCTTTCTAAGTCAGTTTTGTTATCTACAAGATGGAAGAATAAACTAGATAAGTTCTAAGGCTACTTAATACTCAAAACTTTGAATATGTTAAAAATACTCAATTTCACCTACTTAGTAATAATGTAGTTATTTGCTATAAACCTCTGAAAAAATCTATTTGGCCTATACAGTGTTTAAAATAATTTTTAAGCCAACATTTCAAAATCAAAAGACTTCATATAAAACCCCAGATTTCTACCTTTTCTTTTTCCTTCTTTTTTTTTTTTTTTTTTTTTGCTGTACGTGGGCCTCTCACTGTTGTGGCCTCTCCCGTTGTGGAGCACAGGCTCCGGACGCGCAGGCTCAGCGGCCATGGCTCACGGGCCCAGCCGCTCTGCGGCATGTGGGATCCTCCCGGACCGGGGCACGAACCTGTGTCCTCTGCATCGGCAGGCGGACTCTCAACGACTGCGCCACCAGGGAAGCCCTCTACCTTTTCTTGAAAAACATCAGCCTGATAGCTAATGGTAGCTAACACTGTATTTCATACAATTTAAGAAGCCAATGATTATAAGATCTACCATTTTTTAAATGTATTGCCAAGAAAAAAGAAATACCACCAATTATAATTACAAGATGCAACCTGACTTCAGAGATGTTTAAATGCTAAAGTGCATTACAGAACTGTTAAAATATGGCATGTATAGCACTTACTATGTGCCAGCTATGTTCTAAAATTCTTTATACTTTTTAATTTATTCAATCTTCACCAAAATCCTATTGATAGGCACTATTACTATCCGCATTTTAGAGATAAGGAAACAGAGGCACAGTGGGTAAGTGACTTGTCCAAGTTCACAGAACTAGTATGTGGTGCGACGGGATTCAAAGCCATTAAATTGGCTCTCTGCAACAACTGGCTGAAGCTGAGCACTAGCTACACTCTCAAGGCAGGACATGCAGGCTCCAGTTTCATTCCAGACCTCTGCTCTCTTCTCTAACCCAACCTGCTTCACTGAACAATGATGTTACCCAACTGACACTGTTGGGATTTGAGTTTGTGATTCTTGCATTAAACAACAGAATACTACATATTAACAAAAAACAGTTCTAAAGAGAAAAAATATGTACGAGTAAAATTTAACCCAGAGTTAATCTTATTTAAAAGGATCAGAAAGGGGTGATAAGAAGGAAAAACTTAAGAGACAGCAGTATTTCAACTAATTCATACTATGCTAACTAGGTATTAGAGTTAATCAGAGATAAATACAATGATGAATTAGATATGGATCCTGTTATCAAGATGCTCTTATAGTCTATTAGAAGAGGATATAGTGTAATTGAGAAAAGCAACTAAAAATCTGATATTTTAAATAATTTCTAATAAAGCAGCTGTATGTTTTAACATGCAAAGATCTCTAAGACACATCAACCAATGAAAAAGATAAGCTGTAAAACACTATAAACCGTGTATCATTTGTGAAAAAGAGAGATAAATATGCTCATACAAATATATAATTCTATACTGCATGATTATTCATAAAGGTCTGGAAAGATTTATACCAAACTAAGAATAGTGGTTATTTCAGGAAAGAGAACTGAAATCGGAGATGGTAGTCAAAGAAGACTTAAACCTTACTAGTATTGTTTACCATTTTGTGTAATAAAATAAAAAGCTAATTAGTAAACTAATATGTATAACCTCATGCAGGTGACTATGCTTCAGGACTCTTGTTTTCAGTAATTGCCATGTGAGGTTCACAATTCCACTTATTAAGAAAAATATGAAAAGAACAAAAAATTCCATTAATAATTGATAAATTGGGCATAATCAGAATTATAACCTTATAATCCAAATTTAATGTTTGTTTGTTTTGCTTACTAATAGTGTCATTTATTTTTATTCAGTAATACACAAAGGAGAGCAAAAAAGAAGCAATGGGAATAGGAGTGACTAGGAAAGAAAAACCTGAGATGAGGAATGTGAAACTAAAAAACCTCTGAGAAGTAAAAGGGGAAAAAAAGAAGATGGCATAAAACTAGGTTGGTGAGCCACATTTAAAAGACACTGACACAATGTAGTTTGCAATATTTTCTCACAATTCCTAATAGAAATCCATATTTTTTTACTATTCAGTAACTATTTTAACTGACATGCAAAAATGAAAGGAATGTCAATTTAAAAAAATTGAATTCAACCATTCATGTATTCAACAAATATTTATCAAGCACCTAATACCAACTTATTTGATATAACTTTGCCTTCATGAAGCTTAAAACATAGTTATAACTTTTTTGGAGAGAACGTCCCCAACCATGATTATAGGACTAAAATAATTCATGCTAATCAACAGTCAATTCATTTATATTGTTTTAATGGAATAAAAAAATTACTGTTTTCAAATACAAAAAAGAGCTAGAAATTTGGTTTAACTCAAAGTCTACTACTGAGAAGATTTTCCAAAAAGAAAAAAAAGCGAAAGCCAGACTTATCTTCAGATGACTTAAATTATTACAATCTAAAAAAAAAAAAAGTAGGAACATTACAGTCACACAGTCTCTCTGCAGATAAATCCATAAACCTAACACAATCTATTTCCATTACAATTACCAATAAGTCAGCTGACATAATATACTGCATTTATTCGCCATGCTTTCTCTCAGAAATGAACTATGTTTTCCAAAAGCACACCCTTTTAAGCAAGGCATCATAATGAAACTTCTCTACCAAATAACAAATGCTAGCATCTCAAAGTCTAACACTACCAAAATTTTCAAATTAAAGGTGACTAACTTTTTATACAAAGAATGTTTATGGCATTTCTGCCTGAGGTATAAAAATATAAGCATGTCTTTTCTATGATATCTACAAAACAAAAATCAGACAGAACAGTATAAATAATGAGATAAATGTATAAAAAGAGAAACAAATTTATATAAGAAATTCTTACATTCTCTCCTAAAAGATAATTCAGAAGTGATTACAATTACTTCTCAAACCATAAAGCATCAGGAATTACTTTGTCTTTTAGGCAGCCAAATGGGCAACACTTCATGAACTCCATAAAACTGATGATAATGAAGGACTTCTAAAATGTAGCATTCCTTTAAAAAAAATATATCATTTAGGACAATAGTAACCAACATGTGTTCCTCAGAACACTAGACCTACAAGGTTTCCTGGAGGAAAAAATGTATATCATCAATTAGATTTGGCAAACACAACTTACTCTCCATCTTGAAAATATTTGAAAACGTAACACAGTGCCTGTTTAATAAACCTTGTATAAGTATCAGGTTTTTTGTTTTGTTTTTGACCATCACTCAGTACACCCTTCTTTAGTAACAGAACCCTTTCAAGTACATCTACTCACTTTCTTTGGGACATGGTTTGGTATGCAAATTTTAAATGATACAAATAATCTATACATAATAAACCTTCAAAAGAGCCATGTAGGGACTTCCCTGGTGGCGCAGTAGTTAAGAATCCACCTGCCAATGCAGGGGACACGGGTTCCAACCCTGGTCCAGGAAGATCCCACATGCCACGGAGCAGCTAGGCCTGTGCGCCACAACTACTGAGCCTGCGCTCTAGAGACTGTGAGCCACAACTACTGAGCCCGTGCGCCTAGAGCCCGGGAGCCACAACTACTGAGCTTGCACGCCTAGAGCCCGTGCTCTGTGACAAGAGAAGCCACCGCAAAGAGAAGCCCGCACAGCGCAATGAAGAACAGCCCCCGCTCATTGAAGCTAGAGAAAGTCCACACGCAGCAACGAAGGCTCAACGCAGCCAAAAATAAATAAATTTATCAAAAAAAAAAAGCCATGTAGTTTTCAATAGACACTACTTAAAAAGAATATAAGAGACATCTTTGATCGGGTATAGAAGTGATCAAAGCACAAATCATTATTAAGGCTTTCTCTGACACTGTTATTATAAGAGAGCTAAGAGGGAAAACACATACCAGTTACTATACTGATCTAGTTATTAATGTAGAATATGAAACAGGAATCCAGATACAGAAGTTTCAGGCTACACATTTATAGTAACGTGGTATCTAATGTGCTTGACTAAACCAAAACTATGTCTAAATTTAAGTGCACATTCCTTAATAACAATTTTTATTAAAAGAAACTACAGCTGTGTCCATATTGTTAGCTCTTTTGCTTTTTAAGCCAGCTGACCAAAGTCTGATAGAAAAAGAGATGCCTTAACAGTAGAGTAATTCTTGCATATCTTTTCTGGACTTTTGCAACTTTCATGCCTTGGGACACAATTTGAGAAGAGAACACCCCCTCTCCACGATTTATCACCGAATGTAGTTAACACTTTTCCTGGAATCTGCCAAGAAACTCGCTTTTAAAAAAAAAGATATTAGGGCTTCCCTGGTGGCGCAGTGGTTGGGAGTCCGCCTGCCGATGCAGGGGACACGGGTTCGTGCCCCGGTCTGGGAGGATCCCACATGCCACGGAGCGGCTGGGCCCGTGAGCCATGGCCGCTGGGCCTGCGCGTCCGGAGCCCGTGCTCCGCGACGGGAGAGGCCACAACAGTGAGAGGCCCGCGGATCGCAAAAAAAAAAAAAAAAAAAAAAAAAAAAAAAAAAAAAAAAAAAAAAAAAAAAAAAAAAAAAAAAAAAAAAAGATATTAGTTGGAAGGTAGATGGGAAATTAAGCACGTCTGAGCACTCAAAAGAATAAGTAGGATTTTTACTATAATTAGTGTTTATTTGGACCTAGCAAAGTATGCCAAGGCTAAGGAGGCTTCAATCATCAGAAATCAGTGACTTTCTCTACTAAAGTAAAAAAGAGAAATCAAATTAAAAAGTATTTGAGGGCTTCCCTGGTGGCGCAGTGGTTTAGAGTCTGCCTGCCCATGCAGGGGACACGGGTTCGTGCCCTGGTCCGGGAAGATCCCACATGCCACGGAGCAGCTGGGCCCGTGAGCCATGGCCGCTGAGCCTGCGCATCCGGAGCCTGTGCTCCGCAATGGGAGAGGCCACAACAGTGAGAGGCCCGCGTACCGCAAAAAAAAAAAAAAAAGTATTTGACTCTAAAACAGGGAAGGTTTAATGTGAATGAAATTCTAGACTTAAAATATTCCAAACTTTATAGAATTATTGACTATCATATGATACAAACACAAATATTTACTATTTTGTTTCTAAAGAACATCTTAATACCAGTCCAAAGTTACTCTTAACTAAGTATGAAAAGCTAGGCACTATGCAAGCAATAATACAACTCACACAGTTAGAAGGCACTTTAGTTAAGAAAAAGCAGGAAAGCAGTCAAAGCATGGCAAACCTGAAAAATCCTTTAAGTAAAAAGTTCGACGTAATGAATTTCAATCATTCCAGAACTTTGATTCCTACAGTCTTTAAAAAGTATTGTTTCAGCACCTAATAATTGGTAAGCTGCTATGATTACAGATCTGTGATTTCTTTCATAACACCATAATTAATTCATTTAACAAATATTTATTTATTATTACTACGGAAAAACAAAGATTAAAATATCTACGGGGACTTCTCTGGTGGCACAGTGGTTAAGAATTCGCCTGCCAGTGCAGGGGAGACGGCTTCGAGCCCTGGTCCGGGAAGATCCCACATGTCGCAGAGCAACTAAGCCCGTGTGCCACAACTACTGAGCCCGCGTGCCACAGCTACTGAAGCCCATGGGCCTAGAGCCCGTGCTCCACAACAAGAGGAGCCACTGCAATGAGAAGCCCGCGCACCACAACGAAGAGTAACACCTGCTCACCACAACTAGAGAAAGCCCGTACGCAGCAACGAAGACCCAACACAAATATTAATTAATTAATTAATTAAAATTAAAAATAAAATATATATGAACACTGCCCAAAAGATGCATAAGAGTCCAGAAGAGATGGCACAGATTGAAAGGGTAGAAAATGGTAAAGAGCCTAAGAAATTCACAATCTACTTAAATTGTGAAGATTGCTCAGAGGGAAAAGATTCTATGCAGTTTGGTGGGGGAAAGAAGTAAGGGGTGCAAATCAGGGAAGGGATCGATGATAGATTTAAAGGAGAAGTAGAATTTAGACAATGAAAAGAGGCTTTCCACTGGAAAGAGATGAGAATAGCAAAAAAGATGGAAAACCACAATGAAAATAATTTAATTTTGCAGGAATGGACAAACCTACAAAATACTAGCTGATAATGCAGAAGTTAGATATTCTAAGCTCTGGCAACTGGAATATCCAGGTCACTTCAAATCACCAATTAAAAGATCTAATATTGTACCAACACACTCTATTGATGCTCTATAAATACTTCTAAATTAGTGACCCATGACCCCTTATACCAATTATTCTTCCTGATGGAATGAGATGGTGAAATAAATTTTATTCATACTGTAACTCAGAATAAACTATTAATTCTCATCAGAAGACACATTAGTTCTCCAATTTTGAGTATACACGTTCAAAGTTAGGCAAGAACAAGGACCACCCCCACTTTCCTTTCAGTTTATATATACAAGATACACATCTGATACTCAAGTTTCACTTTGAAATCATGATATAAAAGCTATGTTGTTCCATTCACTATGGCAAGATCAAAGTGTTCTAGTCTCAGCTCTGCAATACTGCGTAAGTTGCTTTAGTGCTCTGTGCCTCAGTTTCCTAACTTGTAAAATAAGGGGGCTCCACCTGGATGATCTGCAAAGCGCCTTTCAGCTTTAAAATCCTATACCCAGTTAAATGTACATCACCTTTTCTACAGAAGTCATTGTGCCAAGACTAACTATAACAAAGAGTATTCTTTCCC
>NW_006782834.1:2825194-2827380 GCF_000442215.2 Lipotes vexillifer
TAAGCACATAAAGTCTTAGGCTCTTTCTATTCCTTATTTCACTTAATCTTCACTACACCCATCAGAGTAGGCATTTTCCTCATTTTCCTCATAAGGTTTTAGCCATCTCTTGCCTGTTCAATCCAATTAAGGGTGGAAGGCAAGGATTCAAATCAAGGTCTAACTCCAAAGCAAGCTCTAATAAACCACACTATAAAACTTGGTGCCTCAAAGAAAAATATCAGACAGATAAAATACACAAATAAAGCTGAAGGGGTGGGCTGTGACTATGGTAACCTGGAGAGAGCGTGGTCTTCTAAGAGCGCAACTCAGCTGCCTTGAAGCCACGGTGGGAATGGACAAGAGAAGCCAAATATCAGTTTGTGTGCCTGTATGTGAAATCTCCTGATTTTCAAATGAAGGAAGATAGATTCACCAGCTTTCAGCTTCTGCTTTAAACAGTTCTAACTCAGATTTTGTGAGGTTAGTTTTAATAATTATATAAATTTCCAAAATTCCCAGATAAGTATTAAAATACGGGGCAGCAGCAATAAAGCCTAGGCTTTGATGTAAGGCAAACTTTGGTTGAATCCCTGCTCCATTACCAGCAGTGTGACCTAGGTCAAGTTACTTCACCTCTCTAAGCCTCATTTCTTCATTTGTAAAGTGAGGATACTATCACCTATCTTTCAGGGTGGTTAGGGATCTAAGGAGAATGTGAACTATAAAGAGCACAGTACCCAGCACAAGGTAAGAGTTTGACAAATGAAAGCTATTATTTACCCTTCAGGATCCCAGTAACACAGAACATGGGATCTATGTTCATAGACAACCCAGTAATGTCTACAAATACTACCCAAAGTTTACCTTTAAAATGTCATACTTTGGATTTCCCTGGTGTCGCAGTGGTTAAGAATCCGCCTGCCAATGTAGGGGACACGGGTTCGAGCCCTGGTCCGGGGAGATCCCACATGCCGCAGAGCAGCTAAGCCCTTGAACCACAACTACTAAGCCTGCGCTCTAGAGCCCATGCGCCACAACTACTGAGGCCGTGTCCCACAACTACTGAAGCCCGTGCACCTACAGCCCGTGCTCTGCAACGAGAAGCCACGGCAATGAGAAGCCCGTGCACCGCAACGAAGAGTAGTCCCCGCTCGCTGCAGCTAGAGAAAGCCCGCGCGCAGCAACGAAGACCCAACGCATCCCCCCCAAAAGGTCATAGTTTGTCACTTTCTTGTAGATCTAATATTACTCTCAAATTAAAAGCTTAGTTTAAAAAAATGTCATATACACTCATTTCTAATAGACAACCAAACTTCGAAGAAAGTTTATCCTAAACCTAAAATCGAACCAACTTATCAAATACTGTTTGTAGTAGCTAACAATTTTTTTAAAGTGACGCTGCAAATCCTGTTACCACGAGTTCAGACTTCTTAATGGGGTGAATGGAAGGGAAATGTGTTTCCAAAGCAGTTTGAGCGCGAAAGATCCCTACAACGTCCGAGGGAGTATTTCCCAAATATTTGGGTAAGACTGAAAAACGGGGTCCGAACTAATAACACCTGGCAGAACGACCTGTCTCCAATTGAAGGCACAGGGACAGGCAGCTTCGTGCCCAAACTATCGTATTATTCTTAGCCAACTGCTCTGGTCAAGAGCTGGGTTTTAAACCTTCTTGCTGTCTTCCCCAAAGCCCCATTCCAGACCGCGAGGGAGGGAGCTGGACTTTCCTCACCGCCAGTGTAGACACTGGCGAAACTGGAGGGACAGGCCCGCGGCCCCGAGGGGCGTGGGAGACAGGTCGGGCCACCCCTGCCCCGGATCGATGACTTCCCAGGCGGCACCACCCGCGGACCACCACCAAGCGGCCTGCGGAGCTGTTGTCAGCAGGGCCGAGCCACCGCGCTGGGAGTTTCGCTGGGGGCGTGAGGAAATAACTCGGGGGTTTCAGGAGAGGAAGGAAGGCACGGGGGCAAAGGGGGAGGAGGCATGTGGACTCCCGGCCCATGGTGACGCGCGGGAGGTGACCTCCGGGCCCCCAAGTCCTCCGTCCCAGTTCCTGCCCGGACCCTTCCCAAGTCCCGGACCCGCCGCTCCTCTCACCGTCTCAGCTTCTGTGTGCTGCGGTCCGGCACTCTGACCCCCCATAACCCCGCGGAGGAAATTCATCTTGCCGCTCAGCCACCGGCTCCACCGGCCCCGTAGGG
>NW_006782834.1:2827470-2848714 GCF_000442215.2 Lipotes vexillifer
TGTCCTCCGCAGGGCCTGGCCCCCCAAGCCCGCACTCAGCACTCTCCGGCCGCCGCCAACACCGCCTCTTACTCGGCTGCAGCTCCAGCCCCCTAAGCCCGGAAACAGCCTCCACCACCTGTCGAAATGCGCATGCGCGGGGACGTGGCATTACGTGGCTGCTCGAAGGGCGAAGGCAAGGGGGAAAGCAGGCGAGAGGAGGCCGGTAGCCTGGGTCCGCCCAAGCCCCGCCCACTGCTCAGGCCCCGCCTCCCTCCGCAAGGACACGCCTCCTACCCCAGCTCTGCCGCTGGTCACTCGGGCTGGTCCCAACCACCCACGTGGTCCGAGCCCTGCCCTGCCAGCTGGAGAGGATCCGGATAGTGTACGCATTTTAGCTTGCAGGGTGTTTAATTGTCGCCGGAAGTAGTGCAAGCTGTCAAATCTGGGGTCGTATTTTGTTGAGTCGAAAGTGAAATTTTCCTTCGGCCGACGTGACAGGTAAGGGTTTCCGGCCCCTGGAAGGGTTCTTTCGGTTTCGCGGTGTAGCAGTACCGGCGTTGTGGCCTTCTTGTCCCCGCAAATTGCATTTCTTTACAGGGCTTTGTTTGGTGGTAAAAAGGTTGCTAGAGCCCCCTCATTCCACTGCCACAGGAGGGCGCATTTCTCAGCTCTTGCTCTTCCAACCTGCTAAAAGGAATTCCTGGATCTAAATACCAGCTACACCGTTATTTTCCTGTGGTGTGGGGAGGAAACCACTCGAACCCTGCATTTAACTTACTAGAGAAAATACATTGATCTGCCGTGTCAGTTGGGCAGCTAGTAGCAAGACGTTTTGTTATTAACTCTAAACCCCTACATTTTCAGTGTGGTTTTTTTTTTAGCATGAAAAATGGAATTTTTCAAATCGGTATGCCTTGTTTCTTTCGAAATGAGAGTGCCAGGTACACACGCTTATGGAGTAGTCTTGTAAATAAATATCTTGAACCTAAAAAGCGCAGGGTCTAGTTAGCTAATTGATAAATACACGTCTCCACTTGGATGCCCCACAGGTCTCAGATTCCCCAGCCTCCCTTAAAGAAAACAAAATCGATGTGCTTTTTCTGTGTGCCCTGACACGCTCTTTGGTACCACTAGCCAAATAATTGCCTAAGCTAGAAGGAGGAAGCTGGGAGAAATCTGAAACTCTGGATTGCACCCCCATGTGTTCAGTAGTCAATCCTGTCATGTCTATTTATAGAATATTGCTCAAATAGGTCTCTGCTCTCCATGCTCTCTGCTTCTGACATAGTTTATGTTGTCATTTTTCACCAAGATTATGGCAATAGCTTCCTAACTAGTTTGTCTGCATTCGCGCCCTGGCTTCCTTCCAGTCATCTGCAGTCCACCCTTGGGTGAGCCTAACAATAACAAAACATCTATCAGTGTTGATCTTCTTCTGAAAGTCCTCCAGTTGTTGCCCATTCTCTCCATAATAAAATCCAAACTCCTTAGCTTGGTGTACAGGCCTATTATGTTCTGGCTCTTGCCTGTCCTTCTAGCTCCTGTCTCCCTCACATACTCTGGATATATGCCTGGATATGCCCTTCCCCTCCCTCCACTTCATCAAGGAAACTCCTGCGAGTTCCTTAAGACTTCTTTTTAAAATTTATTTTTATTTATTTTTGGCTGCGTTGGGTCTTTGTTGCTGTTCACAGGCTTCCTCTAGATGCGGCGAGCGGAGGCTACTCTTCGTTATGGTGCGCGGGCTTCTCATTGTGGTGGCTTCTCTTGTTGCGGGGCATGGGCTGTAGGCTTGTGGGCTTCAGTAGTTGTGGCCCGTGGGCTCAGTAGATGTGGCTCACGGGCTCTAGAGCACAGGCTCAGTAGTTGTGGTGCATGGGTTTAGTTGCTCCGCAGCATGTGGGATCTTCCCAGACCAGGGCTCGAACCCGTGTCCCCTGCATTGGCAGGCGGATTCTTAACCACTACGCCACCAGGGAAGCCCCATAGTTCCTTAAGACTTAACTCTGGCATCTTCTGAAAGCTCTCCCTGAAATCCAGATACGTATGTATATGCTAGCACTTTGCAGTTGTTGATATGTGGGAAGCTCTCAATAAATGCCTGTTGAACCGGACTGTTAAGGGCACGACTATGTTATTCATTTTTATATCTCTGTGGCTTAGCATTGTCCCATAAAAGGTGATATTGATGGATACATGAACAAAACATTAAAGGAAATATGAATATAATGCTAAGGAAGGAGGTCCTTTTTTCATCTGTAAGGTGGGATTGCAGATAACACATATCACGAAGGCTCTGGTGCATGTTCCTTTCCTAGTGCCAAGGTTTTAAGCCTGGGTGACTTGGAGAACAGTGGGGATCATACTGCCAAAAATACTGTACACTAAGCATTGTCCTCTGCTTTAAAACTGGACACTTGACATTTTGCTTCAGACATTTTCCATGGGGGCATTTCATTGCAGCCTAAAAAAAGTAACCAATAAATGCTCAGCATTTTTATTACCAGGTAATGTGTGCAAAGAACTTCACCCAGTCCCTAAGCCTTACCCCTCCCTGAGCCTCTCCTCACCTCCTCCCTGTGCCCCACTCTACCCGACTATCAGAGATAAAGCTCTGAGGTCAAGTGGGGCTCATGGATGTCTATCACATGTATTATTTGGTAATAAAAAGCAGTGCCTTGACATCTTAGCAGAATTATTTTAAGACACCACCCTTTTCAAAATGCCCTGCTTTGTTTTAAATTTTGCTGAATGTAGTAAGTCACTAACAGCGTACTATGAGTTCTCCCTTCATTTGACCTGTTTTCTTCCCTAACAGCCTCCACTGGCCAGGAAGGACTATGGGCAGGAGTGGGCAGTTTGGGACAGAGGAAATGAGGGTGGAGCCCCCAGATTTCCCCTTGACCTCACAGTCTTGCCTCTCTCCTGGTGTCTGGGAAGGGGTAGAGCTGCTTGATGCTTCCAGGAAAAAGAGGAGGCAGAGAGGGTACAGTGCCTAATTTTTCCCCCAATTGGGCGTCTGAAAGGGGAGCAGCCATGAAATGGACTGAAAAGAGAAAGGAGATTACATGCAAATCCAGTTCCACTGATTTTATAGAGAAAAGTCAGAGACCATGTCTCGTTCCTATTTGTACCCTTTAATGATCTAGCGTAATTCCTTTTACGTGGCAGATGCTCAAGCACCATTTCTTAAATAAAGGAAGAGAAAACGTAAAAATTGTGACTGCCTGACTTACGCCCTTATACTTCTCACTTTCTTAAGTCTAAATATTCAGTATAAGAATGTCATGAATCATTAAAATACGTATAATCCAAAATTTTAACTTGGGTAAATTATTTTTCTGACAACAGAGCAACTAACAAAATTCATTGGTTTGAAATCCACTTTTAGAATTGCTTCCTTACAATCCCCTAGTTCAGTCGCTCTCCTCAGTGGCCCACTTTCCCCATCCTTTCTTACTTTCTAGTGGCAAACTCAACAATAACGATGAAATATCATTGTACAAGATTGTGTTTTGATTGAGGGTGGTGGTGATAGGGTCGGGTGTTGTCCATACCTACTTAGGAGGATGAGTGGAGGTGATAATTTGTGTTTGAAATATATCACATACAGGTTTTTAAAGACTAGTTACTGGAAAATCAGGGTTCAAAAATATTTTTGATAACATTATGTATTAATTTTATTCATTAATCAAACAACACACAGCAAAATAAATTGATAATGATGAAACAGCAATTGAAATTCATAACCAATCAATAGTAACAGTATCAAACACATTTGTGCTCTATCTTTGCTAGACTATCTATTCAAAGGACTTTACATAGGGTGGGAGGGAGGGAGACGCAAGAGGGAAGAGATATGTATAACTGATTCACTTTGTTATAAAGCAGAAACTAACACACCATTGTAAAGCAATTATACTCCAATAAAGAAGTAAAAAAAAAAAAAAGAGGACTTTACATAAAATTTTACTTAATCCTCACAACAACCTTATGGGTAGTGTCATTAGCCCCATTTTTCAGATGCCGAAGCAGGCACAGAGAGTAACTTGCCTGATGTCATACCACTAGGAAGTGGCACAGCTGGGACATAAGTTGGCAGTCTAACTCCAAAGCCTGTGCTCTTATGTACTATGCTATCTGACCTCTCTAGACTCAAGGCACTGAGTAGAAAGGTGGTCTACAAGTCCCTGTGTAATCTGGCCCCTCTGTCGTCTCTCTGACCTTACCTCCTGCTTTATTCCTTCTAGTCTAGCAACACTGGCTTGCTTGTGTTCCTGAAATTTGATTTCCCCTCATGGCCTTTGTGCTTGTTTTTTCCTGTGTTTTGGTTGTTTGCTACTCTACCCACATAGAGAAATGCCTCACTCCCTTCACCTTATTTAAGTCTGCTCAAAGGCCACTTGGGTCTCTCCTGACTGTTTTACGTTGCAACCTCCCCACACTCCTTCCTCTGCTCTGCTTATTTTCCTCTGTAGCACTTATCAGTCTGATACCTTATTCTCTTAAGATGCCATCAAGTTCACCTCAGAGAAAGAAGGAAAGAAAAAAAAACAAAAATGCTGCTGACTCTAAGATGCCATCTACCAAAAGACATATCCCAATTTTAGGTTTCATAAAATGTGAAGAAATGTTCATCACAGCATTAATGGAATCTTGTTTATTGTGTATTTCCCCACCATCACCTGAATGTAAACCCTTAAGGGTAGGGATTTTAGCCGTTTTGTAAATTGCTATATCTTCAGTGCTTAAGCACAGTATCTGATGCATAGACAGCACTTGGTAGCTCTTTAATGGATGAATGAACTCCCCAAATGAGGAAATTCCCACTTTCAGCTTGTATGCATGGAAGCAGAAATTCTGCAGTGTTGCTGCATTGCGTGGCAGCCAGACTTCCTCAATAGAGTCTGAAACAGGGTCCTCAGAAAATTGTATTAACTAATTTTAGTTTACAAATATTTTGTTGGCTTTCAGTAACCAACTTAGTAATTAACACTTAGTCATATGTAAAGACAAACGTCTGGGGAAGGACTTAAATTTTTAGGATCAGATAGCATCCCACTGGGAGAGTCATCTCAACCTCCCAGTGGCAAGCTTACTTTTGTTTGAAATTCGTTACACTAATGCAGTTATTGTCATCATCCTAGATTCCTTCTTCTTCTTTAAGACAGGTAATACATTCATATGGTTAAAATATAAAGTACAAAAGGGTATTTAGCAAAAAGTCTCCCTACTATTCCTTGGCCACCCAGGCAATTAATATAGACAATTATTGTTTATCCTTCTGGATATACATATATGCCTATGGACTCTCTAGCTTTTAATAACACAAATAAATGTAGCACATTGTACACACTGTTTTACACCTTACTTTTTCCCATTTAATGTATCTTGGAAATTGTTCCATACAAGAAGAGGTATTCTTCATCCTTTCTTATTGTGTTCCATGAAATGCTTTAAAAATATTTTTTAAAGCCCTAGGAATTCCTTGGAAGAGGAGGGTGCAAGGAAGAGGGTTCTGGGCCCCCATCCTGCTCCATTTGATTGATTTCATTTGTTTATACTTCCTATGTCATTTGAACAAAAAGATTCAGAGGCTAAAATGTTGGACAGCCACCTCTCTTAGGATATGCGAAACATGACCAAGGCAAGCACTTGGAACAGTCACGTAGTTTCACATGCTCTAGAGTCCAGGATGCAAATTTCTGCTCTACCTGTTTTGAGAAGAACAATAATAGTATCTTCCTCATATGGTTGTTGTTAGAATTTTATTAGATAATAGCTTTAATGTGCTTAGTACTTTAGTACATGAAGCAGAGTAAGTACTTAACAAAGGTTAGAGTGGAGACTCAGATACCCTTGGTGTATATCATCAATTTCTTCACAACCGAACATTTAAAGATATTACCCTATAATAGTATTCACCTCAAACTTTATTGGCTCATGTTACTGAAAAGTCTGATACTTCAGATATGACTTGATCTGGGGCATCAAGATAATCTCTCCAGGATCTGGGCTTTCATTATATCTGGACTCTGCTCTTTATTATTGGTTTCTTTCTCTGGCTCTGTACAAGGGCAAGTTGGCTGTCAGTTCCTGCAGTCCTATAACCTCCCAGGACCAAGTTCATCAAGGAAGACTCCACCTCTCTCCTTCGAATCTCAGCAAAAGTCCTGTTATGACTCACTGGATCTTATTGGGGCACGTGTCTTTGTGTTGGGCCAATTCCTATCGCCCTGTGTGTGAGGTGCTCTGATTGGCCTTGATTCACACGCCCACCTCTAAAACAAGTAGTGGGAATCCTCCCCTCAATTCAAAGCATATGGCATAAGAACAGGGGAACAGGAACTTTCTTCAAAGGTGAGCTAGACTACTGTTCCAGGAGAAAGTTTATCAGGATAGGAAAAATAGAATAGATGCTCACTATATCCCCTGATGGACTTGACTGCTTGCCAGGTTTTTTGGGGGTTTTTTTGTTTGTTTTTTTTTTTGCTCAGGACATGCAGGCTCAGCGGCCATGGCTCATGGGCCTAGCCACTCCGCAGCATGTGGGATCTTCCCAGACCGGGGCACGAACCCGTGTTGCCTGCATTGGCAGGCGGACTCTCAACCACTGTGCCACCAAGGAAGCCCGCCAGGTTTTTTTAAAAAATATTTTCGCAGCAGTGCCACTAGCATTTGCTCACATCAGTACTGTTGCTGTGTGAAAGGTTCAAGAGATCATGTTGTATTATTTAATAAAAGTAATTTTACATTGCTTTGTATTTATATCTGCAAGCAAAGCCATATCTACACCCTCTTTTTAAAAAGTACAGTCCAGGTGTGTTTCCATTCTTTGGAAAATACAATAACGAGAATTGCTTACTTATGAAACACCTTAACTAGGAAATCCCATTTTCAGTTCCAACGGACTTTTTATAAGACTGTTAATTAAAGGACAAATTTATCAGCTCCAGGCCCAGGCACTCTTACCTCCTGTAGAGAATTTGACTGTCACCTCTCCACACCCACTGTGTTCCCCCAACATCTATAACTAGCTGAACAGGCAGGTCCTGAATAGCCAGGATGGTGTTGAAGATTTTACTGCCCCATTGCACAGCTAGACTAAGTCCTTTGAAGTTTGCATTACTAGGTGATGCCAAGATTCCCTGGAAGCTTAAGATGACTTAGTATGGAGTCATTGCCACGTTCATCAGCAGTTCATGACCCAGAGCAAGTTGCAGCTGACTATCTCATTTGCCTGAGTCTGTGGCCCAGGTGAGTACAAGAGCAGGGGACCCTGTAGGCTCTCTCTTGGGATCAGAGTACAGTCGGTCAATGTAGATTGGGTCTTCAGGCCAGCAGGATGGTAACTGACCTGGAACAGAACTTTTCAAAGCCAGCCCACATGTCAAAGATTCCCTCTCCCCAGTTCCAGTTCTTTAATGATGTTGACTATGAGCAACCAACGGCCTGTGATGGCAAATTATTCACTGTATGAATAATTGGGGTAGGCTCAATAACTCACAGATATTAGGTGGAGGGTCCAGAACTGGAATGCAGTTTGAGGAAAGAAGAGGGAGCTGGGTGTAGACATAATTGTCTGCCCGCAGATCAGGCGTCCATGGGCAGAGGAATGGAAGGTGAGAAGATTATGAGCACAGAGAGGCAGAGGAGAGAAGTCTTCTCTTTAGCTTGACTGTTCCATGATGCTGCCCTGCCCAGGATCTCAAACACCATACTAGTTGTGGGTAGTATAAAGAACTAGAAAAGCTCCAGCTTACGCTTCCCACTACCCTCTCCCTACCTCCAATACCCGCATACACACATGGCCTTTCCAGGGCAGGGCCACAGTTTGTGAGACCCAAAGGACCCACAACCAGGTCCTTAAACTGCTCCCTCTCTCCCAGGTATGTGCATAGTGAGTCCTAAATAGCTCAGAATCCAAGGTCTCAATAGGTCATTGCCACAGCCAATCTCCTTCCTGTGAGGGCACTGCTATCTAGGTCTGGTTCAGGTTTCTGGGTCAGAGCAAAATGACTCTACTGGCATTTGGATACTTATTTCATGGTATAATAAATATCAAGATCTTTTTTTTTTTTAAAGCTCAAAATTCATAACCATTTAAAACAAATCAATGAAACTACAAATTTAACACCTTTCATTTTAATAGGATTAGTGATTCTAAGTTCTGCTGCGTCCTTCAACTTCAGGAGAGTTGCATATCTGATGGGTTGGTTGGACCTGAGTACAGTGCCTTCCTGTACCTTTCAGTCTTCTGCCTGGAGCTTTTGGAATCTTGGCCTGTAGGTAGCTACTCGGGTCTGGCCAGAGGCTTAGGCTCCCTGTTTTTGATTTTTCCTTGCCGTTTTAGGAAGGATGGTCCTTCTTGGGGACTAACTCCTGCCTTCCCTGGTGGAATGAACCACTTTGTTCAAAGAGCTTTTCTCCCAAAATTCATACTCAGCCCCTCCCTTTTTTTGAGGGGTGGGGTGGGGTAGGAGATGAAGTTGCAGGAGCTGATTGATAATGAGAGGGGGTTAGAAAGGCTTCTGTGAAGGAGAGAAGAGGCAAAGAGGAAGGGGAGAGAGTGGTGAAAGAGATCCAAGAAACTGAATGGAACTGCTGACTAATATCTGCAACTAGAGTATTACACCCACAGAAATACAGGTTGTTGTTGTTTTTTTCCTTCAGTACTTAAAAATTGCTCGGTATAGCAGAATACTGAAAACAGATGTGTTTGGTTTCCTGAACTACTGATTCAGCAAACATCTGAGTCTCTGTCCTCTCTGCTAGGCCCTGCTATAAGTTCTCTCCCACTATAGGTTCATTCTGGAGTGCTAAAATTCTTATTCCCATTTTATAAAGAGCGAAGCCTGGGCTTCAGCATGGTATAGGTCAAAATGGCATGTTTTGTTTGCAAACCTAAACAGAACTGGGTTTTCATTCTAGTCCTGCCACTTTTGAATGGTGTAGTCTTGGGCAAATTAAACTTAATTTTGCTATGTTTTGATTACCTTCTGCCTTGCAACAGAAAACCAAAGAATGCCTTAAAACAAATTGTCTGGGATCTAAGCTGGAATCTTTCTGCTAAGCAAATACTTGGCTTGAGGTTTTCATCTTTTTTGTTACAAGCTGGTTGTAGTTGCATCCTTATCTGGAAAGAAAGAAGGGCAAAGGTCAAGGTCAAAAGTTATCTATCAACAAGTTATCTGTTCTTCCCCACTCTTTTTACTCTTGTAACTTTTATTCTGAACTAATTTTAGAATTGAAGAAAGGTTGCAAAAATTGTACAAAGAATTCCCAAATATTTTTCACCCAGATCAAACGTTAACATTTTTACCCCAATTACTTTATCATTTTTTTCTCTCTAAATATATACATTTTTCCCCTGAATCATCTGGAGAAGAATTTATAGGCATGATGTCCCTTTACTTCAGTGTCTAATTCCTAACAACAAAAACATTTTCTTAAAATAACACAGGCCTTATTCAAATTTTGCCAGGAGTCCCAATTATTTTCTTTTCTGGCCCAGTATCCAAACCAGGATTACACACTACATTTTGATGTTGTCTCTATAGTCATCTTCAGTCTGGAACGGTTCCTCTTTCTTTGTCTTTTATGATTTCAATATTTGGAATAGTACAGGATAGATCAGTTATTTTGTGGAATGCTGCACAATTGGGGTTTGTCTGACCTTCCCGATTAAGTTCAGATGGTGCATCTTTGGCATCCTTGCTAGGAATATCACAGAAGTGCTGCCCTTCTCACGGTGCATCGTCTCAGGAGGTACATAACATTTGTTTGTCCCACTATTAGCGGTATTAATTTTGATCATCTGTTTAAGGTGTTGTCTGCCAAACTTCTCTACTGTGTGTTTAACTATTTTTTTCCCTTTGATGTTAATAAGTATAATTGGGGGGATATGCTTTAATATTGATAAATATCCTGTTTCTCATCAAACTTTCACCCTTCAGTTTTAGCATCCATTGATAATTCTTACCTGAATCAATAGTAGTTGCCAGTCTGCTGTTCGTATAAAAACCTTTCCAGGAAGCCCCATCTTTCAACTTCTACCTATTTTGTTAAGAACTTTGCCCAGCCTTAGTTGCAAGAGAGCCTGGGAAATGCATTATTATGTTATTCTGCTTTGGTATAATCATATTGCTACCCCCAGTAAAATTGGGGTTCTCTTAAGTAAAGAGGGGAGAATAAAAACTTACTACACCTTGCCAACCCAATAGCATCATTCTAAGGATTAAATTAAATGGTCTTTGTAAAAACATCTACCAAGGAGCCTGTAACATGGTTGATATTTTAAAATATCCCTCCCCAACCTGTGGGAACAGGGTTTTGTTTATTTGTTTTGTTTTGTTGATCACTTGTGGTCACATAGCTAGTAAATAGCAGAACAGGTCTACAAACCCTAGTCTGGTCCCTACACCATAGTTTCCTTTTGCTGGTTTTAGAAATTGTGTATTCTCTTAAATCTTTCAGCTGTATGACTAAAACTACCTCTATAGTATATTAATATATAAAACTATATTAATCTGTACAACTGTTGTAGAATGGTCCTGTTTACCTAGATGAAGATAGCGTTATGTATATATTAAATAAATAAAACCTGACTTAAATTTCTTTATATTTGGGTGTGTTCCTCTCCATGTAGTCCAAGGCAGTTGTTCTCTTTTGGGGTAATGGCTATTAATTCCTCCAGGAATCATAATCTGGAAAGACATCGAGGGGAAAATGGTTAGAGAATAAGGGTGTCTGCTCAGCATTATAAATAAATACAACCCCATGTTTTATTGATTCTTTGCAGTTTTTAAAATATTTAAGAGAAAGAGAGAATTGTAAAACTCTTATCTCCTGCCAACGATAAGAATTGGAATTTTAAAATTCCCTTGTCACAGAATCAGTATGAAGGAACATAAAATTTTAATACCAGTTGGCAGCAGAAAATGTTACTTCATTTAACTCAGAATTTTACACTGAACATCATGGAGAATAATAATATCAGTACATGACAGAAATAAAAAATGATGATAGAAAAGTGATAAATCAGGATACGAAATTGTATATACTGAATGATAATAGCTAAGTTTAAAATATACAGGGAATTCCCTGGCGGTCCAGTGGTTAGGACTCCACACTTCCACTGCAGGGGGCCAGGGTTCGATCCCTGGTTGGGGAACTAAGCTACTGAAAGCTGATCCTGTAAGCTGCATGGGGTGGCCAGAAAAAAAAAAAAAAAAAGATTAAATAAAATAAATAAATAAAATTGGGTAAGTATTTAAAATATATACATAGGAAGAAGCCTAGAAAGAAATGTAGTAAGATGTGAATTCAGAGTGGTTATATTTCGGTGGAAGGATATGGGTCATGTTTCCTTCTTTCAACTGTTCCATAATTTTTACTGGATAAATTTTTCTTTAAATAAACATGCCCTTTTTTTTCCCTCTAAATAATCACAAATAATAACAAGCTTATAAAAGATACTAGGTAGAAACAGTTTTGGAAGAGAAACATCTGGAGCCCCTGACAAAACTATTAGTTTGTTTTTGAGGAGAAACCCAAGGAGCCCCATGTTGCAGCTGATGCCTGAACTTGAATTTCATTTCATCCATCTTGGTACCATCTACTTTCCTCCCTCCCTTCCATTCTTTCTTTCCTTCTTTTCTCTTTTACTGTAAGGTAGATGAAGAGATTAATTTTAAGAAAGAGATAGAGTTTCATATAGTAGAAAGAACATTACAGTTTAAAGCCAGATAGATACGAATCCTGGCATCATCATTTATTCATTCCACAAACATTATCTGAGCAATTACTTATGCAATGTACTGTTGTAGGCTTTGGAGATTCAGCAATGATTGAAAACAGATAAAAATGTCTGTTTTCATGAAACTTATATTCTAATGGGGGTAGACAGTGTGATTTAAAAGGTCCTGGAAGGACCCTTGGATCAAAAAATACCTTCCTAACAGATGTTTACAATGCATAAAAGTATGCCATGAAGGACTTAGCCTTTTGGGTCAACAAACATCTTTTTTTTTTTTGCAGTACACGGGCCTCTCACTGTTGTGGCCCCTCCCATTGCGGAGCACAGGCTCCGGACGCGCAGGCCCAACGGCCATGGCTCACGGGCCTAGCCGCTCGCGGCATGTGGGATCTTCCCGGACCAGGGCATGAACCCGTGTCCCCTGCATCAGCAGGCGAACTGTCAACCACTGGGCCACCAGGGAAGGCCAAACATCTTCTTTTAAAATGCAGTTATCAATGAAAAGAGTACATTCTCATCATGCTTAACTGTCCTTCATATATTAGTGTGAATTAACTGTCATATACCTCAGGAAATAAATGAGAGCCATGCTTTGCTAGAATGAACATTTTAATTGCGAGAGGCCCATTAGGTACTATCCGGGAAGGGTACTCTTGAGTGGGTTTCCGAGTAAGCAGTATGAGGGTACTGCGGCACGAGGTAATTTAGGAAGGTCAAAGCAGATGAAGAAAGAACAGTGGTAGGAAATAAATTTAACCCTTAACATGCATGAGTTTGTCTTGGGGATCCAGAAGTCTTCCCAGGTTTAGGTACCTCCCCTGCCTCCTTCCCTTCATAGCCAGGTATTTCTTTTTAAAGAGTACCTTAGGACCAGGACATTCCTGAGATACATATCTGTGACCTTTCTCAATCCCTCACATTACCAAATACTCCTAGGATGTATCATCTCTTTCACAAAATGCTTAAGGTATAAATGGACGAATGAATGAGTACATTTTTTTTAAAGTAGTAAAGATCAGTAACAGCCCCATTGAGATGCAAATGCAAGTCCTCTGCTCATTCAGTAGCTTGCCTCTTGCTCACACTTATAAATTTATTTATTTATTTAATTTTGGGTGCGTTGGGTCTTCGTTTCTGTGCGAGGGCTTTCTCTAGTTGCAGCTAGTGGGAGCCACTCTTCATTGCGGTGCGCGGGCCTCTCACTGCCGCGGCCTCTCTTGTTACAGAGCACGGGCTCCAGATGCTCAGGCTCAGTAACTGTGGCTCACGGGCCTAGTCGCTCCGCGGCATGTGGGATCCTCTCAGACCAGGGCTCAAACCCGCGTCCCCTGCATTGGCAGGCGGACTCTCAACCACTGTGCCACCAGGGAAGCCCTCTTGCTCACACTTTTAAATGACAGTTCACTGTCAGAGACCTCTGGGTCTCTGAAAATAACAAAATTTAAAACATGTAGATACCAAGGTTTATACTTACATCTCTATCTCTACATCCTCCATCCTCCCTCTGGTTCACTTTTCACCTCAACCATGATGGTGCTTCTATTCCTGTTATTCTGAAATTGCATCACATAAGGTTGTGACGAAGTTCTGTGAGAGTCTGGGGTCCATCCTGAGTCTTCAAAAGAACTCAGGTCAAAGAAGAGTCTCTTGTAAGGATATAGGGGAATCTTCAAGGAAATCTTTAGGAAGTACAGCCTGGCCTCATGAGAACTGGAGAGTCAACATGCAGGTAGTGTGTGTGTGTGTGTGTGTGTGTGTGTGTGTGTGTGTGTGTGTGTAGATATGTCTTAATCTCGTCTATGCTTTTTTCAATGAGTCTATTCCATTCTCCTGCTTTCTGTACTGACTCACGGCCTCTCTGCTTCCAGGCTTGCAAGTGGCTTTGGCCACTGACCAGACCCCAGCCCGTTCTCAATGTAACCTCACAGCTCAGGTCCCAGTAACTGACTCAGGATGACTCTGGGAATCTGACTGGCTCAGCTTGGGTCAGGTGTCCCTCCTGGTCCAGTTAGAAGGTGTGCTTAATAAATGTTCCCTCATTATTGCTGCTTATGTTCTCCTTTGTCTTGGCTTACAGAGTGTAAGGGAGGTGGGAGGACAGGAGATTTGGTGCATCCTGTTGCAAAGACCCTTTGGACTGTTCAGTTTTACTTGAGTTTAGTGGTAGTTGGTATTATTATTATTATTATTATTTTTTTTTTTTTTGCGGTACACGGGCCTCTCACTGTTGTGGCCTCTCCTGTTGCGGAGCACAGGCTCTGGACGCGCAGGCTCAGCGGCCATGGCTCACGGGCCCAGCCGCTCCGTGGCACGTGGGATCCTCCCGGACCGGGGCGTGAACCCGTTTCCCCCGCATCGGCAGGCAAACTCTCAACCACTGCGCCACCAGGGAAGCCCCGGTAGTTGGTATTATTTCCTAACAATTACTGCCAACAATTTCTTGTGCTGCGCACTTTTCATATATTGTCTTCATTAACTGTCTCAACCTCCTTACTTTCATTCCCTTTATGCAAAAGGAAATGGTTGAAAGAGCAAGGTTAAGTAACTTGCGAAGGTCACAAAGCTCAATTACTGGGATTTGAGCTGAGATTTTTGTGACTGCAGAGCCTGTGCCCTCTCCTGATTTTCCACATCTATCCCTGGGCATGTCATTGGCTGGTCTTGACCACTGCCATAGCTTAACCCCAGTACTTCCCTCAGGTAAGCTCTCCCACTTTCGAGAAGTAGATAATTTGTTAGAAGGAGAACTCTAACCAATAGGCTACAGAGCTCCACCCAGTAACAGTGTTTCCCAGTTGTCTGCAGTCTGAGACAAAGCTGTGATCTTGCCAGAACATATGTAGACAAGAAGAGGTTGCTCTCTTGGTTTTTCATATTGAGTCATCCACCAACCCAAGAAATGGTCCAAACACACACTATACTTTGGCTCTTATATAAGTTATCATTAATGTTCAATAATAGCTTAGTGCTTAGTACCTGATATGTGGTGGTATGTTCAATAAGCTTGTTTTTTTTTCCCGTTAAACTGAACTAGCCAACTTTAGCTTATATCCTCTCATCAAATTGAAGCCAAGGGTCATCAGAGCTAGTTTGTTATTATCCAAGGGTCTTACTCCATTTGAGCCACTGTAACAGAATACCATAGACTGGGTGGCTTATAAACAACAGAAATTTATTTTCTACCAGTTCTGGTGGCTGGAGGCCCAAGATCGAGGTGCTGGCAGATTCCATGTCTGGTGAGGATCCACTTCCTGGTTCACAGACCTTTGTCTTTTTGTTGTGTCCTCACAAGGCAGAAGGGACAAGGGCCTCGTTTATGAGGGCACTAATCCCATTTGGAGCCCTCATGACCTAATCACCTCCCAAAGCCCCCACCTACAGTGCCATCACATTGGGTGCTAGGATTTCAACAGAATTTGTAGAGGGAAACAAATAATCAGACTTTAGCACCAAGCTGAAGTTGAAGGAATTGAAAGGAATCATGATTAACAGGTTAGCAATGTTTCAAATAGATGATTCTGTAAAAAAAAAAATGACACTTTTCAAGTAAAAATGAGCCACAGGCTTTCAGACTTTATACTTGGAGAAGATCCCAGTGGCGTGGGATCAACTGGACCATAATGTCATCATTGTGTCCCCAGGATGTACCTCCTCAGGTCTCTTAACAAATTACTCCTGCCACCAACATGTTGGCCTCTAGGAGGCACTGTTTCCCCTCCAAGGCTGTGGACCCGTCACTGGCTGTGAATCAAATCTACAGCTGAGCCTAACTAAAGCTGTGTTTTATCTGCTAGGAGATAACCACAGGGAAATAAACACCGAGAGTGAGAGTGATGCCAGCCTTTATAATCTGGTTTATAAGGAGAGTGTATTGATCCTGTCTTCCTGGCTCTTGGACTATTGATGAAGATTGGGCCCTCTTTAATCCCAACATTGAGGAATCACTTACCAGGCTTGGTGCTAGGGGTTGGGCAGAACAAAATGCAAGGTCCCTTCTCACAGTCAAGTCTAGTAGGGGAGAGACATGGCAAAGGGGAGGCCCTGACAGCCTTGCCTAGATCCACCCTCACAGTGCCTGGTTTTCTGCTTTGGCACTGAGGATACTTCCCTTCAGACAACACCTATCCCCAGCAGGGTAGCCATTGCAGCACGCAGCACAGTCCTAACTCATTTTGTCAATTCATGTACTTGATAATAGAGGGTCTGTTTGTTGTGTATGCATTTGAATTTACTATGAAATAAATTTCTATTTTCTGTATAAATTGGCCAAAAAACAGGTATTGATAGTAATAGCTAAGAAAACCAATTAGCTAATTCATTCAGTTGGGATTATGTTTACATCTTTATTCTCAGGATTCAAGATTTAATATTGAATAATAGGTTCTACTCTCATTAAATCCAGTTCTGCTCTGAATAAATGTCATGAGATTTGAACGATACAAGTTTATTTTAATTTTATAAAATTTATATTTGGCAAGTCTAAGGCCAGTCAACATTTTTCTAAATTGACTTGTTAAACCCTAGGATTCTAATAAAACTAACCAATAATGACCCATTATAGAAGAAATGTGAATGGCATCCTCATTCATCAATTTGATGATTGTTTGAATGAGGATGCCATTCACATTTCTTCTATAAAGGATCATTATTGGTTAGTTTTATTAGAATCCTAGGGTTTAACAAGTCAATTTAGAAAAATGTTGACTGGCCTTAGACGTGCCAAATATAAATTTTGTCTTCTCCCATCAAACACATTTCCACATATATACTTGGTTATCTGTGCTTTTACATTTCACTTTTGCTGTTAAGGTTGTTAGCTTTCAGTGACCACTGCTATGCATGATAGTCCTTTGCACTCTGATTTCCTCCTTGTGATCTAATATGGACTTTTAGTAGTGGCCAGCTTTTATTGAGTATGTACTGTGTTCCAAGGACTTTGCAGGTATCAGCTAACAGAAATCTTGTAACTGCCCTTAGGTGGTCAGTAGGGTACCTGCCATTATTATGCCCATTCTGTGATTATTTGGCCAAAGTCACACAGCCAGCAAGAGGCACAGCTTGGGATGGTTAGTTTTTAGAATCCTAGGGTTTAACAAGTCAATTTAGAAAAATGTTGACTGGCCTTAGACGTGCCAAATATAAATTTTGTCTTCTCCCATCAAACACATTTCCACATATATACTTGGTTATCTGTGCTTTTACATTTCACTTTTGCTGTTAAGGTTGTTAGCTTTCAGTGACCACTGCTATGCATGATAGTCCTTTGCACTCTGATTTCCTCCTTGTGATCTAATATGGACTTTTAGTAGTGGCCAGCTTTTATTGAGTATGTACTGTGTTCCAAGGACTTTGCAGGTATCAGCTAACAGAAATCTTGTAACTGCCCTTAGGTGGTCAGTAGGGTACCTGCCATTATTATGCCCATTCTGTGATTATTTGGCCAAAGTCACACAGCCAGCAAGAGGCACAGCTTGGGATTCAAACCCAATTGAGCTACAGAGTCTACAACACTGCAAAAATATACAATACTGCCTCAATATTCAGGTGTATTAGAATAGCTGAAGTTCAAGGGTAAGTAGGATCTTAGTAGAGTTTCCAAAAGGACTCACCTGTGAATTATATCTTGATACATATATAACCTCTCTGAGACTGTTTTCTCAACTATAAAATAGAAATAATAATAGAATTGACCTGATAGCACTGCTTGAGGATTAAATGAGTGTGTGTGTGTGTGTTTATGTATATATGTGTGTGTATATGTATGTATGTGTGCATGTGTGAAGAACCTTAAACAGGACCTGGCATATAGCAAGTACTTATTACGCTAAGCACTATTCCTGTGCTCAATAAATGATAGCTGCTCTTACAACATCTGTGAGTTTCAAGGACGGTAAGACTTTCTGATATCCAATGGTCTAGGTACTGAGAAGCCCTCACGCACATTCCTCCTTCATAGCCCTCTTCCACAGCTCCTTTACCCTCTACCAACTCTTTTTTTTAACCTTTCTTTTAAATTGAAGTATAGTTAATTTACAATGTTGTGTTAGTTTCAGGTATACAGCAAAGTGATTCAGTTTTATATATATACATATACATATATATGTACATATATATACACACACATACACACACGCACACACATACATATGTATTCTTTTTTCAGATTCTCTTCCATTATAGGTTATTACAAGATATTGAATATAGTTCTCTGTGCTGTATCGTAGGTCCTTGTTCACCCTGTGCCAGCTGTTAAGGACCCTGCCGGTGCTAAGGTGGGAGCTCTCATAAGTGGCTGAAGAACATTTCCAGGGTCCCAGGGACTTGCCACTCCTTAGCCTTGGCACCTGCTCCGTCCTTTTTTCCCTGGCCGGCCTGCCCCTACTTCCACTCTTTCTCAGGGGACCCCTCTCCCCAGGCCCAGTGTGGGTGGGAAGTGCTCTCTGGCTGTCCTGCTCAGCACAAGCCTTTTGTTTTCTAAATAAGCTTTATAGCTAATCACTGCAGGGAAACTAGCTGTAGGAAAATCCATAAGAAAGTATGAAGGTGACTTAATTTGGCTCTAGTCTATAATCTTGACTTCTGTTGAAATGGTAAACTAGCATCCCCTTCAGGCTCTGCCTCTGTGCTTTTACTTTTGAGAATAAAACAGATTTTCTTTAGGCTTTGGCCTCTTGTTTTCTTTGGGTGGGCCTTTACCTCCTGCTGCCCAGGCAGGTGTAGGTGTTCTGTTTCCTCAGGTGGGCCATTTGCATCTTTGAGGAGCTGCAGGTGGGGACCTCAGGCAGTTAAATGTACCTTCCCCTCCCTGGGGATTATCCCCTCCGGGCATTTCCTCCCTAAATTGGGCAATGAGTTTAGGTGATCTCTGGGCAGGGCAAGAGGTAAAAAATAAACAAATAAAAAACAAAATTTCACAGAAAAATTACAGAGGGCATTTCGTCTAAGATCCAAAATATATTTATCAAGAGAAGTAATTTACTCTGAATAGACCAGAGGCATTGCCATAAAATGAAATTATATTTAGGTTAAAATTATCTTGTAATCCAACTTGTAATCCATAATAAGGAATTGATATGACCTTAAAAACATTTTATGAGTCAAATCAATAGCGAAAGAGGGGAGGGAATTATGAACGAAAGGTAAGTTATTAGGCCAGCTGCCAAAGATGTTAGTTAAAGGCACCCCTTGCCTCCTGTCTTCCTCCTGCCCCCTCCTTTGTTCTTGCTGGAGCCTGTATGATATTTTTAAGAAAACCACATGTGGTTTCTCTCTTGGCTAACATACCTCAGTACTTCCCCATTGCCTTCAGGATAAAATTCAAAACGTTTGATTTATATAAGTTCCTCAGGCTTCAAATTTGCCTTGCCCCAACTTCCTAAACTCCAGCTTCACTAAACAGCTTCAGTTCCTAACTGTTCTTACCTCCAGAAGTTTGCCCCGGCTTACCCTCTACCTACACCACTTCCCATCCACAAAGTTGGCTTCTACTCATCTTCCCATTTCAGTTCCTCGCCCCCCAGAATCTGGTGCTCCCATCTGCCTCTCCTATAGATTTTATCCCACTGTGTTAAACTTCCCTGCTGGCTAATCTGTATGTCCAGTTCAGCAGACCTCAGTCTACAGGAGGCCCTGTTTTGTCTGTTTCACAGGCCTCCATCCAGGTTAGTGTTTGGCTCTTGTAGACACTTAGTAAATAGCTGTTGAATGAAAGGATGGCCAGGGGAGGAAGTTGCATAACTGGTAAGTGCTGTGGATGGGAGGACTGACAGGTGTAGTCTTGTGGGCTGGGAGCTGGGGGCTGCACCCTCATACTGTGTCAGGTCTCCGAGTGCCTGGTCCTCACAACTGGACCGTAAATTGCTTGAAACCCTGGAAAACTGGCTTCTGCTAACGGAACCTTGCACCGACCTTAAGTTTGTTCATTTGTTAATGTGTAGGAAGATATTAACAGGAGGAAGAGACTCCTCTTCAGCACTTTTTGTGCCCACAGGAAGTTACAAGGAAGCCAGATGACAATCAGAAGGTTGCTTGTGGGAGCCTCTTTCTTTCCTTCCTTCTGTATACAGCATTTACTTAGTAAGTGCCTACTGTGTTGGAACAAAAGCATGTGGGTGATTTTAAGGACTGCCCTTCAGCTGAGGAAGTTAGGAGACTGTTCTTCCTGCTATGCAGGCATTACTGTGCCAGTATAGTGGCCCTAGCCCTGGATGCTGCAGGAATCACCCCTTGGGTTGGGCCCTGGGTGCCTTTCTTTTATCCTTCCAAGGTTGACCAACTGACCTTCTCACTGATGCCTTCTGTTTATACATTCAGGCTGGTTATGTCCAGATTTACCTGATGGAAACACTTAGAAGTCTCTTCTGGGCCATTGACATACCTCTGTTGTATCTGATGCCAGTCTTATTTCCAAATTCCAGGGTAGGCCTGGTGGGCAGGGGTGTCCAGGGCAGTAATCACCTTGCTTGTAGCTTCCAAATATACTTCAAGTGCTGATGTAACCATAAATAATGCTTATTCTTATAGTAGGGCGCATGTGGAGATTTAAAATTCAGTATTTGCAATGAAATATTGGACATATTTGATCATCAGGTTGTCAAGGAGAAACAATTGCTGTAAACTCTTAGGTTCAGTTGTTGGGGGCCTTTGAATTAAACTGACAAAGAACAGATATGCAAGAGAAAAGACAGAATTTAATCACATGTTTTTATTAATGTGTGTTCAGGAGTTCACAGAAAATGTGACTCACAGGGGCAGTTAGGACTGGGGGCTTATATACCCTCTTAATGGAGGAAAGGGGAAAGGAGGAGGACATTTACAGGAAAACAAAAGACTTCTTAATAAGGGAATGGGAGGGGGAGAAAGGGCATGTATGAGAAAACAAGTTTTTTGAAAGGTAAATGGGCCCTGAGGAGTATCATGGGAGATGTGATAGTTTTTGTGACAATGTTTGTTTAGTCGTGCTGTGGTGACTTCTCAAGATCTCAGGTGATAAGAATGTTCCTTGGTTGGTTTCTGACAATAGGGTGCTTTGAGTTATTTTGGGAGGCTCTGCTTTCAGGAAGATAAGGGATTTCACGAACTCAAATGCCTTCTGCTCAAAATAATTTTTATGCCACAGTGACATATTCTGGACCCCTTCACAGTGTTTTACTCTAGAGTATTTCAATGGGTAGGAGAGAATTGGATGAAATTGTTCTCCCAAATTATATCAGTATTTGTATTTGAGCCCAGAAACCTTCAAACAGGGGCTAGAATATAAAACAAATAAAAACAAACATAGTGACTAGGGTATTATTTACTGGATCCAGATGACACTGTTGTTTTAAGTGTAAAATACTGCTTACTCAACAAGATTCCTTTTAGCAAATTAAGGGGGATAAGAAAACAATTTTATTCAAACCAAATGGTTTAAAATTATTAGGCCAATTTTACTTAATCTTTTCCCAGTTTTAAGGGTGGCATTAATAAACTCTAATACTATATTTTCTGCACCCTTTTCTCTTT
>NW_006782834.1:2848724-2866966 GCF_000442215.2 Lipotes vexillifer
AAAAAATAATCCCATTCATTCAAGAAATATTTATCTTACTAGCGATGTTCTATTTGCTGGGAGTTTTATTTTTTACTGATTTTGTGATGTGCCAAAGATGGACAAGGAAACTAAATACAGGATCAAAAAGACCAAGAGCTTGCTACCCCCAGGGAGATGAAGTGAATGAAAACTTTGAGGAAGTGGCCACCAAAAGAGAAAGGAAAAAAGCAGAGGTGTATGCCCAGCAGTCTTAACTCCTGAAAGGTTAGAATTGGTAAATTATGGCTAAAGCTGGAGAAAAGGTTCAGTACCGGCAAAATAACGTAGCAGATCTTATCTTTTGGGGAAATAGGACAGAGAAGAATAAATATCCTTGATATCTGTTGCGTTCACAGAATGACCTCATCTCTTTGGAACCTAGAAATGGAAAGAGTAATGAGGCTTTCTAGAATAGTGATGCCAGGTTAGAGAAGTTTGACCTGAGCTAGACAGGACTGAATTAGAGAATATAAGGTTAAGGAGATAAGCTGTTGTACAAATAATATGCTTTCTGATCAGCTGTATTTAATATATCATATGGTTTTTAAACATTTCCTAATTTAGTTCTTACAACAGTCCCATAAAGTACTAGTATTATTTCGATTTTACAGAAGAGGAAACAAATTATGTAACTATTCTTTTACTGATGAACATTACTTCCTGTTTTTTTCCATGCTCAATTAAACATTTATATCATATGTCCTTAAGTGCTCCTGTTTTTTTTGTTGTTGTTGTTTGTTTGTTTGTTTGTTTTCGGTACACGGGCCTCTCCCGTTGCAGAGCACAGGCTCCGGACGAGCAGGCTCAGCGGCCATGGCTCCCGGGCCCAGCCGCTCAGTGGCATGTGGGATCCTCCCGGACCGGGGCACGAACCCGTGTCCCCTGCATCGGCAGGCGGACTCTCAACCACTGTGCCACCAGGGAAACCCTATCCTGTTTTTATTTATGTTGATTTCTTTGCATATTTTAATGGATAATACAAGATTACTTTTCCATATTTGCTATGCTTATAACTAGGCAAAAAACGTACATATTTAAACCTGGAAGGAAATAAAATCGCTAAGCTAACAGTATTTGTATTCGGTGGTGTAATTATGGCTGACGTATTTTTGCTTCCCGTTTTCTACATTTTTGTACTGAGTATATATTAGTGAAAATGAAAATAATGCGTAAACTTACAAATCAGTGATACGATGTAGCTTAGGGAAATATTCATGAAATCTTTCCTAAAAGCAGTAACTATAGGTGAAAACATTATCTCAGTGTAAGCCATGACACAGGCAGATAAAATCTGAAATACATTAGTTTCAAAATCAATATAGTATGTTGTGGTTCATTAACTAATTAGAATCAAATCTTATAAACACTTTATAAGGCATGCAGACAAGGCCAGGGTTATAGGAGGCTGGCTGGGTGGTGCAACTTGCAGGAGAAAATAAAAAAGGACAGTGTGAGAGGCAGGCTGAAGCAGTGAATAGGAATGGCCCAGCCTTCAGAGTCAGCTGTGGACTGACACGTGGTTTTGAACAAGTTCCCTCCTCTGTGAATGGAAATGATTCCCACCATGCAGATCTGTGCTGAGAATGGAGCCAACTGGAGTGGGCTCAAAAAGGGTAGAAGAGGAATTAGAGAGAGCAACTATAGAAAACTCTTTTGAGGAATTGTACTCTAAGAAGCAAAGAAATGGAGGGGTAGCTAGAGGGGAATGTGGTAGGGGAAATTTGTTGTTGTTTCAAAGCCCGTTTATGTGCTGATGGGAATGATCCAGTGGAGAGAGAAAAAGTAGTGATGATGGAGAACTGCAGCAGTGATGCTGCTGAGTAGGTGAGAGGGGAGGATTAGCCTTAGGTGGGAGCACAGTGTTTGGAAAGCAGCAGGGGGACAGGGAGTGAGGTGCAGATGCTGGTGGTACATGGGAGAGTTTGCAAGTGTCTTGGTTGCCCTTGACTGTGATGTGGGATTAAGTCCCTGAAACAAACAGCACCACCAAAGGGAATGCATTGGGAAGGTAAGTGGGGGAAGTTGGCAAATTGAGGAGAGCAGAGAAGCTGTGACATAGTCGTTTAGGAGAGTAAATTGATAGGAAACGTATAATTGCAGTGGCAGTGGAGGTAGGGTCACTGAGAGCCTGCTGGAAGTCAGTAGGCCAGTGAGACCAGCTGGCACTGTTGTGTGTTCTCCAGGCACAGTGACTGGGCTGAAGTGTCAGCAGGGCTGCTCCTTTTGTAGGCTCTAGGAGAGAACAGGTTTCTTTGCCTGTGCCAGTTTCTAGAGGCCACTTGCACGTCTTGGCTCATGGTCCCTTCCTCCATCTTCAAAGCCAGCAACATAGGGGCTTCCCTGGTGGCGCAGTGGTTGAGAGTCCGCCTGCCGATGCAAGGGACGCGGGTTCGTGCCCCGGTCCAGGAAGATCCTACATGACGCCGAGCGGCTGGGCCTGTGAGCCATGGCCGCTGAGCCTGCGCGTCCGGAGCCTGTGCTCCGCAACGGGAGAGGCCACAACAGTGAGAGGCCCGCGTACCGCAAAAAAAAAAAAAAAAAAAGCCAGCAACATAGCGTTGTTTAAGCTCCTTCACTGACTCTGCTTCCTTCCTCACATTGCCTTCTCTCTGACGCAGACCCTATTGCCTCCCTCTCTTGAGGATCCTGGTGATTACTTTGGGCCCACCCAGCTAATCCAGGACAGTCTCTCCATCCTCAAATCCTTAATCACATCTGCAAAGTCCCTTTTTGCCATGTAAAGTAACATATTCACAGGTCTGCGGATTAGGACTCGGACATCCTTGGGGGGGCCATTATTCTGTCTCCCAGAATTAGTGAAGTTGAATATGTTTTCATATGATTATTAGCTTTTTGTATTTCTTCTTTTGTGAATTACCAATTCCTGACATTTTTTTCTATTAGATGTTAGTCTTTCTCATTCATTTGGAAGAACTCTTTCTCTTAAGGGTATAAACCCTAACAGTGCAGCATTTTGCATATTCTCCCCCAGTTTATTGCTTGCTTTTCAACTTTGTTTACAAGGTATTATCTGACTTAACAAAAGCGTGTTACTTTTTAAAACTTTATATTGTGGAAGATGTCAAACAAATAAAAATAGAGAGATTAGTATATTAAATTTCCACATATTTATCACCAAGCTTAAATAATTATCGACTCAAAGCTAACCTTATTTTATCTGTACTCTTACCTACTTCCCCTAAATTATTTGTTGTATTGAATGCCAGACATATCATTTCATCCACGAATATTTCAGCAAAATACATTAATTTTACGATAGAAATTTTCTTAGATTATTTTCTCTAAGGTTTCTGGGTTCGGTGCCATGTACAAAAAAGCTCAATTCACTTGTCTTTTTCAAGGGGATGAAAATAGAGTCTGAATATATGTTTTTGTAAGGAAGTCCTGTTCCCTTTTTCTTAACTTTTTATTAGGAATGACCATTTTCTGACTGCTTAAACAAGTATATTTGAGCATATACAGAAAATGCTGTGAATTCAACTTCGTGTTACCCTTTGCGTGCATGTGGACAGGGGACTGTGTGAAAGGATTACAGTTATAAAATTAGCAGCCTGCCCATTGGTGCCCGCACTCCTGATTTAGTCCTCTTCCCATGACGACACTGATGATTGGGAACAACTGCTAGAAGACTGGCAATTGTCTGCCACACCTGCATCATTTACACTTTTCAGTGTTTTTTGCCAAGGCCTCTGGGCACTGGAAAGTAAAAACAAATACAAAACGGAGGGGAAGACCGAATCCTCTTCTTCATAGTCAGTCTGCTGCTTGATGACCCCGTTCCTGTTCTCAAAGGGGTGAGCCCCACGGTCCTTTGTTTAACACAGCCCACTCTGGGATGGACTGTTGGCAACCAGAGACGGGATTAGAGAGCCATTGGCTTCCACGTCAAAAAATAAGAAATATAACCAGTACAGTTATTAATTAGGACTGGGTAAGACTAGGTGATCCAGGTGATATATTAGAGTTCCAGACATAAAAGGGGTGGCAGGGCGGCAGTTCAGCGTCTGCTTGTCAGAGCTAGCACCTCCACAACCAAACATGACTCAAACCTTACTACCATAAATACCAACTGATTTGTTTGGCAGCCTCTAACTTCCTACTCGATCTGGTTTCCACTCCTTTCTCCAAAAATTCTTCTTTGGAAGGTTACCAGCCAGGTCCTGGACATTATTTCATTCTCTGTCCTGTGTATCCTTTCTTTGGCAAGTGACTGTTAGTGGCTCCCTTCTTTAAACTTCTTGCTCTCTTTTGCGATGCTAAGCAACTCTGAGCTGGGGCTACTCTTAGCTGCGGTGCGCAGGCTTCTCATTGCGGTGGCTTCTCTTGTTGCGGAGCACAGGCTGTAGGCGCGCGGTCCTCAGTAGTTGTGGCACGTGGGCTCAGTAGTTGTGGCTCGTGGGCTCTAGAGCGCAGGCTCAGTAGTTGTGGCACACAGGCTTAGTTGCTGTGCGGCATGTGGGATCTTCGCGGAACAGGGCTTGAACCCGTGTCCCCTGCATTGCCAGACGGATTCTTAACCACTGCACCACCAGGGAAGCCCCTCTGTGTGTATCTTTGACTGCTGTGGTCGTTGCCTCCTCTCCCTTCATCCCTTAATTGTGGCTCTTCTGTAGGCTTTGAGAGTCACCTGTGCCTCTCAGCACTCACTCCTCAGCTTCAACTCTTTTGCTCCCCAAAGCTCCATTTTCAAGCCCAACTTCTTTCCTGAGCTCCTGACCCACATTTTTGGCTAATTTCCGGGGATGTCCAGATTGACCTGCCTTACTTCGGACTTCTGAGCCCAACCCCTGCCTTGAACTTTAGATCTTGGACACTAGTACCCAGCACCTCCAGGCTCGGACCCACCCAGTTCAGGAGATGGTCATGGCAGCAACCAAAAAGGATCACAGTTTGGTGACTCTTAGAATTGAGTCTGATTGCTATAAACCAGGCAGGCCTGAATTGAGCCTGTGGTATGTGAGACGGACTGCAGTCACACAACCTTCCCTCCAGGGCACCTAGATACTGCTTGTCTTTTCTTTTCAAGAACTTCTCTTTCGGGCCTTCCCTGGTGGTGCAGTGGCTAAGAATCCGCCTGCCAGTGCAGGGGACACAGGTTCATTCCCTGATCCGGGAAGATCCCACATGCCGTGGAGCAACTAAGCCCGTGCGCCACAACTACTGAGCCTGCGCTCTAGAGCCCGCGAGCCACAACTACTGAGCTTACTTTCCCTGTAGGTCTAAAGCCTGTTTTCCTGAGGCCCTGAAAATATTGATTAGTTTTACCATGTCCCTTCCCAGACAATCAAATCTTGTTTTGTTTTTTCCCAACCCCACTAGTGTTGTGTCCTAACCTTCTCTGGCAGAATAAGCCGTAGGGCTGTTCTGGACATTCATAGGTCTTGACCATTACCTCTTCTCAAAGTCCTGCCTTCTTTTGTGTCCTGCTGCTCCAGCTTCCTTCATGCTTTTATTACGTCATGCTAATAATTTCTGGAAATCCCTCCAACTGTTATTTCTGGATGTGGTACCTCATACTTCAGCTCCTCCTACCTTCTAGGTGCTATCTTAAATTCTTCCTTGAGGGATTTCCCTGGTGGCACAGTGGTTAAGACTCCACCCTCCCAATGCAGGGAGCCCGGGTTCAATCCTTGGTCAGGGAACTAGATCCCACATGCATGCCACAACCAAGAGTTCACATGCCACAACTAAGGAGCCTGCCTGCTGCAACTAAGACCTGGCACTACCAAATAAATAAATAAATATTGAAATAAAATTGTTCCTAGAAGTTGGTGAGGTATAAAGATATACTTACCTTTAAAGTAGACTTTTTTTTTACAATTACTAATTTTATTAGCATTATTTTTATTATTTATTTTCAACTGCATATCATATGAAAGGTTGGAGGGCCTGGCTTTGGTAGTTTCCCGTAAAGTCAAGCAAGCAGTCTTTTGACATATGTGCTTGTTTACTAAAGTTGTACCTAAAATATTTTCAAATACTCGCTTTATCGTGTTGCTGCATGGGAAAATGCCTTCAGTTACCTTTCACCTCAAGCCATATAGTCCACACTTACTGGTTTGCTATTGGAGGTCTTCTGCAGATACTCTCTAGTATTTTTTTTTCAGTTTTATTGAGATGCAATTGACATACAACATTGCGTACTTTAAAGTGTACAGTGTGAGGATTTGATATAACTCTTTAGTATTATTAATAGGGGGATTCTGTTTCCTCCTCTTCCTTTTCTTTTTCCTCTCTCCCTCCCATTCTAATTCATTCATTGACTAAATAATTATTGATCCCCTAGAGAGGCAGGTCAGTATATAAAGAGGAGAAGCCGGGCTTCCCTGGTGGCGCAGTGGTTGAGAGTCCGCCTGCCGATGCAGGGGACGCGGGGTCATGCCCCGGTCCGGGAAGATCCCACATGCCGCGGAGCGGCTGGGCCCGTGAGCCGTGGCCGCTGAGCCTGAGCGTCCGGAGCCTGTGCTCTGCAACGGGAGAGGCCACAGCAGTGAGAGGCCTGTGTACCGCAAAAAAAAAAAAAAAAGGCGGAGAAGCCGGCGGTAGTGGGGGCTGCAGAAATCTGGAGGGACGATGCCCCGCCACCCCAAGGGAGCAGCAGCAACTCATCTCCCCATTGTTTCCGTGTGGACTGTGGGTCCAATGTTGTCAAATCGTTACCTTTTTCAAGAGAAGCTGGACATTTAAATTTTGGTGTGAAATCTCCCAATTTTAAATGTTAGTAACAAATTCAAAAACGTTTTAAACCCTGTGAATGCTAAGCAGAACAACTGTGAGCTGGATCTGGCCTGCGGGCTCCTAGTTTGCACCTCTGCTCTCCAGAAACTCCTCCAGGCCCCTCCATGTTCCCTGATCCCTTGTGTTTTCCTGGCTCTTCCTTTTGTCCTTTGCATCCATTAGCTGGACTGCCCAACCCCATTCTCTCCATTGATCTAAATCCTAACTCCTACCTGACCTTTAAGATCAAACTCAAAGTCAGCTGTGTGGCATGCTTGGCTTTTCAGCAGCAAGTAGGGGAAACCAAAATCAGCAGTGGGTTGACATGTGGTCTAGATACCAAATCCTGGGAGGTCAGCCAAGGCAGGGATCACATTCTCGATCTACAAGTGCGGGGAACAGAGAGCCAGAGGACAAGAAGTTTGTGACTTGGGTGAAGGAGTCTGAGCAAGTACTAGACGCAGGACACTGAAGATCAGAATGGCGCTTCAGAATAGTCCCAAGACAACAGCTTTTAAAAATAAGACAGAACTTTTTAGTTTTTGAAGGGAAAGAAAACAGGAAGGGCAACTAACCTACTGTGTGCTAGGTATGTCTCAAAGTCATACCAAAGTTTAGAGAGATCAAATAGCTTACTCATGTCATACAGCTAAAAAATGGCAGACAATTTAGATTTTCAATTCTTTGTGGAAACCATTATACCAGTGGTTCTTAATTTTGGCTGAATATTAGAATCACCTGGGGAGGTGTGTGTGTGTGTGTGTGTGTGTGTGTGTGTGTGTGTGTGTGTGTGTGTGTGTGTGCGCGCGCGCGCGCGTGTGTGTGTGTGGTGTGTGTGTGTACGCGCGTGCGCACGTGTGTGTGTGTGCCTCTGTGTCTGTGTGTTTAGGCAATATATCACTGGGTCTGGAGTTTGATCCCTGGGGAGCTTTAAAAAATTCAGGTGCCTGGGTGGCACCCCACACCAATTAAATAGAATCGCTAGTGGTAGGATTCTGGCATTGGTCGTTTTCACGGTCCCCCAGGTGATATCAGTGTGCAGCCAAGGTGGAGAAGCCCTGAGTCCTTCCCACAATATTGACACCTGCTGAGCGTTGCTCACAGAGAAGGGAAGCAGTGAGTAATAAACAGATAGGGGTCAAGGAGGCCAGTGGAACTCAAGTAGTATTATTTTAATTAGTTCTTCCTTCCAGTGGAAATGTACATCTGTACTCATTGTACAACCAGTTTTCCAATCTGGGAGTTGAGGGAATAAGTAGGAACCAGTCAGTGCAATTGAGCAATGGGAATATAAAATATTGGTTTTTGTTTTCATTTTTTTTTAAGTGTACAATTCAATAGTTTTTAGTATATTCATAGAGTTGTGCTTAACCATCACCACAGTCAAAAAGAAACTCCATACCCTTTAGCTGTCAACCACCAGCCTTAAGCAATCACTTATCTACTTTCTTCTCTATAGATTTTCCTTTTCTGGACCCAAATGTTGGTTTTTAACCCAGGTGCTTCATTGATGCAGGACCCATGCTGATCCTTGTTATTTTTATTTATTTTTTACTTCTTATTACACCATAACATATGTACAGAAAGAAAGCATAAACCATAAGTCTACAGCTCAGTACAGTTTTGCAAACTGAGCTCACCATGTAACTAGTACCAGGTCAAGAACAAACCTTATCAGCATCTCAGAAGCTTCCCTTGTGCCCCCCTCCTTCAAGGGTAACCATTCTCCTGACTTACACAAGCATAGGTTAGTTTTGCCTGCTTTTGAACTTAGTACCAATGGACTTACAGAATATGTCCTTTTTTGTTTCTGGCTTCTTTTACTCAACATTATGTTTGTGAGATCCATACTTGCCAGTAGACATGGTGATCTTTTGATGTTAAATTCACCTAGTTTCCTGCAGAACAAATTATTTGGAAAGGTTCATTGAGACTAAAATATTCTTCAGATGATTTATTGAATAAGCCGCCTCCTTTGGTCAGTATGAAAATAATCTAGTCCTGGAGGATTTTTTTTTTGAAATTTAAATTCAGAAGACTGAAATTGTTGAGGGCAAGTGAAAGCATCTCCGGCATGCGGAGTTAGTTGGACGAGTCGGTAAACTCGAACTGAATAAACTTTAATGTTTATAAACATTTAACAAACATAAGAAATTGAATTCCTTATCTAGGTCTTTCTTCCTGGGATCTTTTATTTTGGCATGTCTTTGGGAACTTCTTATGATTTTTCCTCCTATATAATTTTTTTAATTTCACGTCTAATATCCAATACTGTAAACCAACCCCTTTCTTCACTTAGGAGTGTTTAAGACCAAACATAAGGCCAGGGATGAGGTAGTGTTTTTATACCTGCAAGTGTTAGGAAGTGACATATGATTTACTCCTAGTTTCCTTAGCCATTTCTTCTCTCCTTGCACACTCAAACAAGCTAGTAGAATGCACGCTAAACATGGCGAAGAACTTTGCACATGCACAGAAATTTGTTCCCTGCGGAATTTCATTTTATGTACCAACAAGGTTTGCCCTTCAGTATAAAGCACAAGCAGGTCTTTGTGAATCTGGTCTTTCTTAATGTATTTGAATTTTCAGGTGCCTTAGGGAGGCTCTGAAAGTGGGGGAGGGATGTAGGTCTTGGGCTGTGCTTTCTTATCTAGAATACCACAGCGCACCTGGGGTATGAGGTCAGTGTCTTGATTTGAGACCAACCAGATCAGAAGCATTGAAAATGAAGGCTCTGTGACGTTTAAAATACACACAACAGACATAGTAACCCGTAAATATGCTTCCTTCACTAGGTACTACCTCCCTGTGTCCATAAAATTAGCAATGATGTTTAGTCCTCAGACCAGAAATTTCCAAAAATGATTTGAAATATGTATCCCTAAGCCAACTGGCAGAAACCAATCACTTCTACAGATTTCTATGACTAAGTGTTGCTCCAGCTTACTCTGTGATTCCCTTAAGACCCCACATTTTATAGGAAAGGTCATCACACCCCTGCCTGTTCCAAGGGAAAGAAAAAAGGACTGCTCTTAAATGCTTAAAAACTCTATATTTTCTCAGTTTGTAGTGAAATAGGGAGGAAACGCAGAGTTCATGGAAACTAAGCCCAGCTTTTCTGAGATGTCTGTTGTGTCATCTTTGCCCATCACAGAAATAGGTTCTGGGGTGAAAGTGCTTGTGCAAATATTTTTTCTAGGAATTTTTTTTTTTTTTTTTGCTGTACGCGGTCCTCTCACTGTTGTGGCCTCTCCCGTTGCGGAGCACAGTCTCCGGACACGCAGGCTCAGCGGCCATGGCTCACGGGCCCAGCCGCTCCGCGGCATGTGGGATCTTCCCGGACCGGGGCACGAATCCGTGTCCCCTGCATCGGCAGGCAGACTCTCAACCACCGTGCCACCAGGGAAGCCTATCTAGGATTTATATACAGTGGGAAAGCTTAAAGAAAATGTTTCTTTAAATTCTATCTACCCTATGCCCATCCTTTCTGAGATATCATGCCCGGCCTTGATATCATTATTGTGGTAACACCAAACTGCCTAATCTTGCCAGCCCTGTCACCGCTGCTGCACCTCTGTGCTTGCTCTTCCTTCTGCCTGGGCCAGCTGTTGTCAACCACTGCACTTTCTTCACTGGCTTATTCTTACTTCATCTTCAAGATTCAGCTCAGGTGTCACCTCCTCCAGGAATTCTGAACCTCCAGTTTGACATAATTGCCCCCCTTCTGTTTTGTTTTTTTATTCTTCCACAGTACTTCCCACCCAGCACCTCTTCAGGGCCCAGGTAATGCCCTGAAAGTTGTGAGCGACACTGTATTTTTTTTTTAAGCTTTTTATTTTATATTGGAGTATAGCCAATTAACAGCGATGTGATAGTTTCAGGTGCAAAGCAAAGCAACTCAGCCATACATATACATGTATCTATTCTCCCCTCCCATCCAGGCTGCCACATAACATTGAGCAGAGTTCCCCATGCTATATAGTAGGTCCTTGTTGGTTAGGTTATCCTTTTGAAATATAGCAGTGTGTACATGTCAATCCCAAACTCCCTAACTATCCACCCGCCCCCACCGCCTCACCCCGTCCCGTAACCATAAGTTCATTCTCTAGGTCTGTGAGTCCGTTTCTGTTTTGTAAATACGTTCATTTGCATCATTTCTTTTTAGATTCCGTATATAAACGATATCATACGATATTTCTTTCTCTGTCTTACTTACTTCACTCAGTATGACAATGTCTAGGTGCATCCATGTTGCTGCAAATGTAACTGCCCTTTCTGTTTGTTCTCACTGCACCCTGAGCAAATCTCTGTCTTAAACCTTAGCAGATACACTCCTTGAAAGCAAACTATTAATGACAGTTAAAATGATGACTTATATAACTGTCCTTTTATTTTTCTTTTAAAAATCATATTATTGGCCCATTTCCAAACTTTAGGTTTAGTTTAATCCTTAATGGAAAACATGCGGCTTTGTGAAATGCACACTATCGTTATTTTGTCTACTATTACTCAGAAACAATTTAGATGAAGATTCTATCTAACTCTAAGGGCCCTTAAGCACACCATTGGTGCTGAGCAAATACGGACTGGAATACACATTTTAAAAAATTGTCTCATTCCCTGCTTTTGTTTTTTGTGTCTCTGTGTGTCCCTTCCTTTACTAACCCCTTATGGTCTCTGTTACAGTAGATTTTCTCTCTTCTAATTTCCAAAAAGCAGTTCCTTGTTTATGCTGTTTATGGATTTGGGTTTCCAAGACTACCTTATGGATTTGGGTTTCCAAGACTACCCCAAATGACACAGTTTATTTCCCCTTTCAGAACCATGTCTGAAAGCCACATACCTGTCACCTAGTGAAGGGTGATATCTGGGCTATGACCATATGGCCTAACAGAAATCATGATAGTTTATATCTGTGCTAAGAACTGAATATGCAGCAGTTCTGTGAGATACAAACTGCAATTGTGCCTTTTTACAGACAACGAACAGATTCAGAGAACTTAATAACTTGCCCAGCATCCTACAAATTTTAAATGTGGAGCTGGGTTTAAGAACCAAACTCCACCAGATTCCAGAACTTATGCTTTAAAATTTTTGTAACTGTTTTATTCTGAAATAAAATAAGTATAGATTAATAGGGAGTTGCAAAGAAATATACAGGGAGGTCCTGTGCAGCCTTCACCCCATCTCCCCCAATTTGACATCCTGCATCATTGTAGTATACTATCAAAGCCAGGAAATAGTAAGCTGAGGTCATTGATTAGCATAGAATTTTAGTTAAATATGGCTTTTGAATGAAAATAGCATTCTTTATATTGTAAAGCCTTCATTTTAATAAACAACTCATTATTACCATGATATACATTGAAGAATGTGGTTTAGATCACTGGTTCTTTACCTTTTAGGACATAGATATATTTTAGAAGGCAATGAAATATGTACCTTTCCAGCAAAAAAAGACATATGCACACATACATACAAAATGTTCATGGTTTCATAAACATCCTCTATCTCCATCCCTCAAAATGTACATAGACTGAGCTTAAAAATTTCTAGCTTTGGGCTTCCCTGGTGGCGCAGTGGTTGGGAGTCCGCCTGCCGATGCAGAGGACGCAGGTTCGTGCCCCGGTCCGGGAGGATCCCACGTGCTGCGGAGTGGCTGGGCCCGTGAGCCATGGCCTCTGGGCCTGCGCCTCCGGAGCCTGTGCTCCGCAGCGGGAGAGGCCATGGCGGTGAGAGGCCTGCATACTGCAAAAAAAAAACCCCAAAAAACAAAACAAAACAAAACTTCTGGCTTTGAGCGACATTTAAGGAAATTACATTTGAGAATTCCCTGGTGGTCCAGTGGTTAGGACTTGACACTTTCACCACCAAGGCCTGGTCGGGGAAATAATATCCCATAAGCTGTGCTGCGCAGCCAAAAAAAACCCATTACATTTACTTACATCTGAAACAGTCTTTCTTAGTGCTTTTTAAATCTTTTCCCATCTCTGCTTATAGAAAAGCCTCCAAACCCTCTTATTACTCTTTTACTTAAGGGGCTGAAAGTTCCTTGGATTTCCTACAGCTCTTGGTTGCTTAGGAAAAAACTCCGCTTCCAACATTATTGCTCCTATGAACACACTTTATCTGGGTCTGCTTTCTTGTGCATAAAAGTCCTTTGGTCAATAACTTTTATTTTATTTTATTTTATTTTATTATTATTTTTTAAACATCTTTATTGGAGTATAATTGCTTTACAATGGTGTTTTAGTTTCTGCTTTATAATAAAGTGAATCAGCTATACATATACATATATCCCATATCTCCTCCCTTTTGTGTCTCCCTCCCACCCACCCTATCCCACCCCTCTAGGTGGTCACAAAGCACCGAGCTGATCTCCCTGTGCTATGCGGCTGCTTCCCACTAGCTATCTGTTTTACATTTGGTAGTATATATAAGTCCATGCTACTCTCTCACTTTGTCCCAGCTTACCTTTCCCCCTCCCCATGTCCTCAAGTCCATTCTCTACATCTGCGTCATTATTCCTGCCCTGCCCCTAGGTTCTTCATAACCATTGTTTGTTTGTTTGTTTTAGATTCCATATATATGTGTTAGCATACAGTATTTGTTTTTCTCTTTCTGACTTACTCTGTATGACAGACTCTAGGTCCATCCGCATCTTACAAATAACTCAATTTAGTTTCTTTTTATGGCTGAGTAATATTCCATTGTATATATGTGCCACATCTTCTTTATCCATTCATCTGTCAGTGGACCCTTAGGTTGCTTCCATGTCCTGGTTTGTAAATAGAGCTGCAATGAACATTGTGGTACATGACGCTTTTTGAATTATGGTTTTCTCAGGGTATATGCCCAGTAGTAGGATGCTGGGTCGTATGGTAGTTCTATTTTTAGTTTTTTAAGGAACCTCCATACTGTTCTCCATAGTGGTGTATCTATTTACATTCCCACCAGCAGTGCAAGAGGGTTCCCTTTTCTCCACCCCTCTCCAGCATTTATTGTTTGTGGATTTTTTGATGATGGCCGTTCTGATTGGTGTGAGGTGATACCTCTTTGTAGTTTTGATTTGCATTTCTCTAATGATTAGTGATGTTGAGCATTCTTTCATGTGTTTGTTGGCTATCTGTATATCTGTTTTGGAGAAATGTCTATTTAGGTCTTCTGCCCATTTTTGTATTGGGTTGTTTGTTTTTTTGATATTGAGCTGCATGAGCTGCTTGTAAATTTTGGAGATTAGTCCTTTGTCAGTTGCTTCATTTGCAAATATTTTCTCCCATTCTGAGGGTTGTCATTTCATCTTGTTTATGGTTTCCTTTGCTGTGCAAAAGCTTTGAAGTTTCATTAGGTCCCATTTGTTTATTTTTGTTTTTATTTCCATTTCTCTAGGAGGTGGGTCAAAAAGGATCTTGCTGTGATTTATGTCATAGAGTGTTCTGCCTATGTTTTCCTCTAAGAGTTTGATAGTTTCTGGCCTTACATTTAGGTCTTTAATCCATTTTGAGCTTATTTTTGTGTATGGTGTTAGGGAGTGATCTAATCTCATACTTTTACATGTACCTGTCCAGTTTTCCCAGCACCACTTATTGAAGAGGCTGTCCTTTCTCCACTGTATATTCCTGCCACCTTTATCAAAGATAAGGTGACCATATGTGCATGGGTTTATCTCTGGGCTTTCTATCCTATTCCATTGATCTATCTTTCTGTTTTTGTGCCAGTACCATACTGTCTTGATTACTGTAGCTTTGTAGTATAGTCTGAAGTCAGGCAGCCTGATTCCTCCAGCTCCATTTTTTGTTCTCAAGATTGCTTTGGCTATTCGGGGTCTTTTGTGTTTCCATACAAATTGTGAAATTTTTTGTTCTAGTTCTGTGAAAAATGCCAGTGGTAGTTTGATAGGGATTGCATTGAATCTATAGATTGCTTTGGGTAGTAGAGTCATTTTCACAATGTTGATTCTTCCAATCCAAGAACATGGTATATCTCTCCATCTGTTTGTATCATCTTTAATTTCTTTCATCAGTGTCTTATAATTTTCTGCATACAGGTCTTTTGTCTCCTTAGGTAGGTTTATTCCTTTAGGTATTTTATTCTTTTTGTTGCAGTGGTATATGGGAGTATTTCCTTAATTTCTCTTTCAGAATTTTCATCATTGGTATATAGGAATGCAAGAGATTTCTGCACATTAATATTGTATCCTGCTACTTTACCAAATTCATTGATTAGCTCTAAGTTTTCTGGTAGCATCTTTAGGATTCTCTATGTATAGTATCATGTCATCTGCAAACAGTGACAGCTTTACTTCTTCTTTTCCGATTTGGATTCCTTTTATTTCTTTTTCTTCTCTGATTGCTGTGGCTAAAACTTCCAAAACTATGTTGAATAATAGTGGTGAGAGTGGGTAACCTTGTCTTGTTCCTGATCTTAGTGGAAATGGTTTCAGTTTTTCACCATTGAGGCCAATGTTGGCTGTGGGTTTGTCATATATGGCCTTTACTATGTCGAGGTAAGTTCCCTGTATACCTGCTTTCTGGAGGATTTTTATCATAAATGGTTGTTGAATTTTGTCAAAAGCTTTTTCTCCATCTATTAAGATGATCATATAGTTTTTATTGTTCAATTTGCCAGTATGGTGTATCACATTGATTGATTTGCATATATTGAAGAATTCTTGCATTCCTGGGATACACCCCACTTGATCATGGCATATGATCCTTTTAATGTGCTGTTGGATTCTATTTGCTAGTATTTTGTTGAGAATTTTTGCATCTGTGTTCATCAGTGATATTGGCCTGTAGTTTTCTTTGTGACATCTTTGTCTGGTTTTGGTATCAGAGTGATGGTGGCCTCGTAGAATGAGTTTGGGAGTGTTCCTCCCTCTGCTCTATTTTGGAAGAGTTTGAGAAGGATAGGTGTTAGCTCTTCTCTAAATGTTTGATAGTGGTCAATAACTTTTAAGTTGTCTTTCCCTTTTCGGGTCACCACCAAGAACGTGGGAATTTGGGGTCATGGCTCTTGAGTTAGGGATCAGGCCTTGGATCTCTGAAGCTCAGCTAAATATGAGAATGTCACTGGGAGCTCCTGTCAGTTTTGAGCCAGCTGCCACGAGCCAGGAAATGTATAATATTTCCACAGCCAGGGCTCACCCAGAGAGTGAGTCAACAAGGCATAGGTCAGAGCCACAATCCGGAAGGAGGAGGGTAGAGATATATTTAAAAAAAAAGAAACGCCAGGCTGATGGTCTGACCAGAAGGGTAGGGCAAATCTTGATTCTGAGGAAGATTCTTGCCTTAGTAATAAACCTATTTTGTGCTTTACCAAGGAGGTAAAGCTTGGAGAAGTGTTCTGCTGCCATGGATCCAGAAGCCTGAGTTTAGCTAGTCAAGAACCTACAAGGAAGTGGTCACACCTGGAAATGTGTGGGTGGAATTAAGGGCTGATGCAGACGCTTTGCATGAGGAATTGGCTGTGTTTTGCTCTCAATTGTTTAAGATAGAAGAAAGCCAGAATGCTTTCACTGTGTATCAGCTACCTAATTTTTTTATGATCAGCTTTTTCCAATCAGAAGAAGTTTCACAGCTGCTCTACCACTTTTAAGTTTTTTGTCTGCTGATGAAAGTATTCCATTTTGCATACAGTTGGCTTTTTACTGCCGTGAGTAGTTCCATAGCCTGGTTGCTAAAAGAGACTAGTGGAACAAATTGCTTTCCAAGGTATGGTATCCATTTCCTCCTCCTGAATTTGTCTACTTAAGACAAAGTCTTTTGCCCTCGTTTCTTTGCATTGTCAAACCAAGTATTTGACCCAGGAGGAGAAATGGAGAGTGGAAGGATGGAGGGTGGTCTTGGGCTAGTGTCTGTTTATGACTTTATGAAGTGCTGTGTTGGGGTCCCCCATTGTTGAACATCTGCCTCAGTTCTACAACAGGAATCAGACCATGCCAGCCACTGTGCTAAACAGTGTAAATAATCCTCCCAACAACTCTAAAGTTGGCTAGGTTTTTTGTTTGTTTGTTTGTTTGTTTTTGGCTGTGCCACACGGCATACAGGATCTACGTTTCCCGACCAGGGATTGCACCTGTGCGTGCTACAGTGGAAGCATGGAGTCTTAACCACTGGACCACCAAGGAAGTCCCCTAAAGTTGGCTGTTTATCCATGAGGAAACTAAAGGTCAAAGAAATGAACTAATAACCTTACCAGTGTCACAACAGTAGTCAGTGAAGAAAATGGGATTTGATCCCATGTGTTTCATCCTATATTTAAGCAGAGAATTTGGTCCTCAGCTGTGCTTTCTCATGGTACAACCTCTCTCATCTCCTCTCCTCTCCATGAGGAAATCTGGTTCAGGGATAGGAGTTGACACTAACTTAATCCGTTGGAGACTGATTAACGACCCCAGAATGCCATTTCACAGAGGGAGATATGCCTTGCCAATAAATAGAGTATCAGCTGACCAGGGCCCCTCCTCTGGGTCAGAGTGCTTAGTGAGAGTTGGATAACCTCAAGGCATCTCATATCCAGACTGTAAGGCCTGAAGGATTAAACACAAGCTGTAGCTCTGGGATGGCTAGATGTCTGCCAAATATAGTCTACCCTGAAAAGTGCAAGATAAATGTTGATGAAGCTTCTTTCCAAAGCCATCATTTTCTGGACTCCTGGCAACTCAGGGCAGATGACTTCTCTTTTATTTGTATTATCTTTAGTTGTTACACTTGCCAGAATTACTGTTATCTCTTAGATCACTTAGCCTGAGGTGATTTTAGCTGTCATCATAACTTTCTGAGCAGTGGATAGAATCCATTAGAATTTACAGACCATTATTCAGCGTGGGTTACTTTTATAATCTCAAAGCTAATTCTTTGGGTATTGATTTATGATGAGATTTTTTTGTCTCTAAATTCTGAATAAGTCATCTCAGAGTTTGCAATCTTTATTCTCTCAAACTTAAGAGCTTTTAGAATCTCCTCTACTTGAAGACTTTAATAGATAAGATCAAAACCAGCTGCATTGCTAAAATCCACCACCCATAGCAGTCATTCATTTATTTACATTTTATACTTAACAACAAATAGGCAGGCTGTGCAAGTGTTTTATGTACCTTTCTGGATGTGTGACATTGTCACATAAAACGCCCAAATGAAGAGGAAGAATATCTCTTTAGACCCTACCTGTCCCAGCCTCACAAAGATAATGGATGGAAAGATTTCAGGAGAAATGAACATTTGATTCTTTCTTCAGGCCGTTATAGTCTTTCTCCCCACCTGCTCTAAAAGGAATGGGTTCATCCTACTCCTGGGAGTAGGTTTCTCTTTGCATCAAAAAGCTTTGTAGGGCTTCCCTGGTGGCACAGTGGTTCAGAGACCGCCTGCCGATGCAGGGGACACGGGTTCGTGCCCCGGTTCGGGGAGATCCCACATGCCGCGGAGCGGCTGGGCCCGTGAGCCATGGCCGCTGAGCCTGCGCATCCGGAGCCTGTGCTCCGC
>NW_006782834.1:2867245-2877995 GCF_000442215.2 Lipotes vexillifer
AAAAAAAAAAAAAAAAAAAAAAAAAAAAAAAAGCTTTGTAAAGAGCCAGCTGTACCAAGACAGCCCTGAAATTCTCGAGTAACAGGTTTTCAATTAGGAATATTTGCTCTAAGGCTAAGGAGGTTCATCATTTAGTGGTGGGATATGGTATAGTGGCACGAGCCACGGGGGACTCTGGGGTCTTTTTCTAAATTGGCCACTTTTAGCCTTGTGCAGCTTACCTACTTTGTGAATTGCTTGTGAAAGTGAAATGAGATAATGTGTTTGAAAGTGTTCTGAAAACTAAAAAATGCTATATACAACTGTTAAGTTGTTACTTACAAGCAGAGCAGCAAGCAGTCAGTGAAAAAGGAATCAGTTGAAAGCAATTGGTGCATGTACCTTTTCAAGCACCAAACATGAAGTGCTGTTGTTTATTGAGCATTTACCATGTGCCAGGCATGGTATAAATGTTTTACTTCTATTAACTAATCTAATCTTTACAGTACCCTAATAAGGTAGATATTATTGTCCCCATCTTACAGATGAGAAACACTGAAGCACAGAAAAGTTAAGCATCCTGCCCAAAGTAATATACCTAGGAAATATACCCAGGTAGTACATTTAATAAGTGATGAGATGAAGCTGGAATGCAAATCCAGGCAGCCTGGCTCCAGAGCTGGCAGCACTGCTGGCAGCATAATCCTTACTAACTGACTTGGTAGCAGGTACAAGACATTTGTAATGCATGTCTCAAAAGGTTAAATGTTATGTAAGTCTTGAAAGGTTAAAATTGTGATGAGTTAAGACACTAAGAAAAATGAGTATCCTTGAAGGATTTGGATTTGACTCCCTTCCAATGGCAGTCTTCATAGTTTTGAGTCCTGCCTTACTTATATAGAGCACATAGCCCTTAAACATGCATGTAAAGTCATCCCTTAAACACCTACATCATCAGCAAAATGGTGGTAATGGTATTGGTTGATCCTTTAAGATCCAGTAACGTTAAAAATGGTCAAATGAGAGGGTCTAGAGGAAGAGCCTTTTAAAGTAGAATGTCAGAGAAGTATTTTATGCTGAAATCTATAATAATAATCAGGAATCAATTAACATATTTCTAATGATTTTCTTTTTAAAAGTTCACCTGCTAATGGTGATTGGATCTGATTCTTTTCCTTTTCTTTTTTGTAAAAAAAACTATCAACCATATTTTTAACTTAAGATTGATTCATAAACATATTTAAGATTGAAGTATAAATATGTAACATAAAAATATATTCTTAAATATTTAAATCTATAACTTTTGATGTATATGTGTCAAGGATATGTGTCATAGTTTATTTAACCATTCACTATTATTGGATATTTAAGATGCCTCCAGTTTTTAAATGATAATAAATAAATAACATCACAGTGAATTTCTTGGGCATATCTTAAGAGGGATAAATGCCCAGAAGTAGAATGCCCAGAAGTAGACTCAAAAAGCACAAGCATTTTAAAGCTTTTGATATATCTTGCCAAATTGCTTTTTTAAAAGGATGAATTAATGTTTACTTGCAACAGAAGTCTACAAAGGAGCTTTTTTTTTTTTTTCATATTGGATGTTTTCATTTTAAAATATTTGCCAGTTTGTATATGGTTTACCATTGTTTCCGTTTAACAGCTCTTCGTATATGTTTAATGCTATGTCCTTTTTTCTATAAATGGGACATACTTTGTGTGTTTATTGATTAGGTTTTCATACTGATTTCTTTTTTTTTTTTTTTGCGGTACGTGGGCCTCTCACTGTTGCGGCCTCTCCCGTTGTGGAGCACAGGCTCCGGATGTGCAGGCTCAGCGGCCATGGCTCACGGGCCCAGCCACTCCACGGCATGTGGGATCTTCCCGGACCGGGGCACGAACCCGCGTCCCCTGCATCGTCAGGCGGACTCTCAACCACTGCGCCACCAGGGAAGACCTCATACTGATTTCTTATCAAGTTTTGCTAGTCCTTTGATTCAAATTTGTGGCAGAAATGTGCAATTACATAGCTTGTATTTATTTTGATTACATTCTCATAACTTTCTTTATAATTTAGTATATTGCCTCTAAGCTTAGGATGTCATTCCCCACCTGTGTAACCATTGGAAAAAACATTAAGTAGACCTACTATGTACTAACATAAAATGATGTCTGTTTTTTAAGAGAAAAAAAGTAGTATCCTGCAAAGCAATGTTTAATTATGATCATATCTCTCTCTCTCTGCCCCCCTACACACACACACACACACACACACACACACACACACACATACACACACACGCACACACATTTATTTATTCACTAATTGATTTTGATTGTCTTCTTTATGGCAGAGATACAGCATTGAACAAAACAGACAAAATCTGAGCTCTTATGGAACTTGGTTTATTGGAGAGGCCAACAATTTAAAAAAACCCATCATGGGATTTCCCTGGTGGTCCAGTGGGTAAGACTCCAGGCTCCCAATGCAGGGGGCCCAGATTCAATCCCTGGTCGGGGAACTAGATCCTACATGCATGCCACAACTCAGAGTGTGCAGGCCGCAACTAAGAAGTCCGCATGCCGCAACAATAAATAAATAAACAAACAAACCCATCAAAGGATAAATATAACGTCAGGTAGTGCTAAGTGCTATTAACAGACGTAGAGCAGAGTAAGAGATGGAGAGTGACTGGGGCTCCTTTAGATTCATTGGTCAGAGATCTTTCTGAAGTGGCATTAGATCAGAAAGTATTGGATGAAGTAACTAGTATGATATTTTATACAAGCATATGGATAGAAAAATACCAAAGTTCTGTAGTCCCCTTCTTAGTGAATATTACCAGCGGCTCTTTTGTCACCCAGACAAAACCAGCAAAGCATCCTATCCTAGACGTCTCCCTTACTCCCCATACCTAGTTAATCATCACACTTTTGCCACCTATATACTTATAAATTTCTTTTCTACTTGCCACTGTCTTCTCTTAGGCCCTTGTCACTTTTTGTTCTTTTTCACTGTTTGAAAAGATATCTTAGTTCAATTTTTTGTAATAAATAATGCACAATTAAATTATATAATGCATGAGAGCTAACTTGGTGGGGCTTCCACGGGCCAAATGGGGACAATGTGAGCATAAAAATAAATGTTGATATTAATGGATGATCAGGTAGAAATCCATGAGTTCACACTGATATAAATAAAAAATTTTTAAAAAATGAGAAAGGAGAAAAGGTCTTCCTTATAGTAGAATTGCAGCTGATAAATGTGGAAAGAATGATGGAATTAGAAAAATCACATTTAGGTAGCCATCATAACAAAAACTGATTTGGCCAAAGAATCGTCAATGGCTGCTAAAACTGGGTGAAACTATCATGATAAATGGGTTATGTACACAGTTTCAAAGTACCAGACTACACAACTGTAATTACTTATTAATTACAAAGGGACAAACAGAACTGTGTAGTGGAGAATCCCGTCAGACACTGCATTAACCGTGAAGGGAACATCACCAGTAATAGGACACATGGACATCATGTGCCTCCATATGATGCCCTGAGGACAGAACAGTACTTCTCTGGTATTTTTCCCCAAAATGCATAATCTAGATCTAAATATCAGGAAACAGCAGAGGTTACCAAATTCAGGGGCATTCTTTAAAATAATTGTCCTGTACTCTTTAAAAATATCAAGGTCATGAAAGAAGAAAGACTGAGAAGAAACTCTGGACTACAGAAGACTAAGGTGCCATGATAACCAGATTCATTTGTAATCCTGAATTGTATCCTGGACCAGCAAACAATTTTTTCCTTTTGATATTAGTTGGACAGTTGATGCAATTTGATGCAATTTGTCTGTAGATTATAGTACTGTAAAAATGTTAATTCCTGATTTTGATAATTGTATTGTGGATAGAGAAGTAAATGTCCTTGTCTTTTAAGAAATGCACACTGAAGTGTTTAGGGGTAAAGGGATATCATGTCCAAAGAAAATTGCAACTAGAGCCTCTTCTAGATGCTTTTTTATGGATAGAGGTCACATGACAATCTACCAGTTGTCTGACAGAGTATCCATAATAACCACGAACCCGTGTCCCCTGCATCGGCAGGTGGACTCTCAACCACTGCGCCACCAGGGAAGCCCTATTTATTTTTTTAAAGATGCAGGTTTTTAAAAATTAATTAATTAATTTTTATTTTTGGCTGTGTTGGGTCTTCGTTTCTGTGCGTGGGCTTTCTCTAGTTGCAGGGAGGGGGGCCACTCTCCATCACGGTGCGCGGGCCTCTCACTGTCGCGGCCTCTCGTGTTGCGGAGCACAGGCTCCAGACGCGCAGGCTCAGTAGTTGTGGCTCACGGGCCTAGTTGCTCCGCGGCAGGGCTCGAACCCGTGTCCCCTGCATTGGCAGTCAGATTCTCAACCACTGCGCCACCAGGGAAGCCCTGGAACTATTATTGAGTGGACACTCTGCCAGACAACCTGTAGGTTACCATTTGAGTTACACTATTTATAGAAAACAACCTAGAAGAGAACCTAGGAAATATAATATAGGGAGATTACAAAATAACCACAGAATACAGCTTAGACAAGCTAGTAGACTATTTAAGCAGTATAAGGTTAACTGAAATTCTATGAAGGGTAGTTTGTGTAAGGTAAAATCATGCCTAACTCACCTTTAGAATGCCTGAGTGAGATATTTCAGTATGAGTACTTGGGGAAATCAGTAGATGCAGTTTATTTTGATTTTTCACAAACTTTTGATAAAGGTTCACATCTAAGACACACATTGGGGTGGGGATGTGAAATGTCAAAGGGCTGAGGTGTATAAAAGAAAAAGTAGTAAGGAAAGAAGTAATGGTAAGAACTAAATTAGGGATGGGATGCCTTGCATGGTAAGGACTTGGGATTTTATTGTGTTGCCTTTGGAGGGTTTTGAGAAGGTCATCTGGTTTATAGCTATAAAGGATCTGGTTGCTGTGGGAATAATAATAATAATAATAGCAGTAATAGTGCTAAGTGTTTAATCTAGAATAAATGTTGAAGGTAGAGAGAACAGAAATGTACTGGTGATTTGCTGTGTGGTGTGAGACAGAGTCAAGGGTGACTTAAAAGCTTTTGGCTTGAGCCACTGAATGAATACATTCCTACTTCTCTCCCTGCCTTATTGTCTGTCCCGGGAGGGGGGTATTTAATGGAGGTTATATTCGTAGGGCAGGAAGATTCCTTAGGTTACTGCAGTCATTCTGGAAAGATAAAAGGGTCCTGAACCTGGGCAGAGCTATACGTATGGAGAAGTATTCAGAGGGCACGGACTTAAGAGACATTTAGGAAGTAAAAATAACTACTTAGGAAAACAGTTTTGGGTATTTTAATAAAATTGAAGATAATGAAGTCGTTTTTCCCAATAACTCCACCTATTGATATGTACCCTCGGACAGGGGTTGTCCGAGGCCTGTTTTTATATAGCCCCAGAGCTAAGAATATTTCTTTTATTAATACATTTTTGAAGGATTTAAAAACGGGAATGCGTGGGTTGGATATGTTACAAAGACCATTTATGGCTCTCAAGTCCTAAAATATTTACTGTCTGTCCCTAACAGTATAAGTTTGCCAACCATGGTGTAGATCAGTGGTTTTTAAAGTGTCCGTTCCTAGAGCAGCAGTAGCAGCATCTGGGAACTTGTTAGAAATGCGGATTCTCAGGCCTCAACACAGACTTGCTGAATCAGAAACCCTGGGAGGGGGCCCAGCATTGTGTTTTAACAACCTCTCCAGGTGATTCTGATGCACGTTAATTTCTGAGAATCACTGCTCTAGAGAAATTTTTGTACTTGGTGAGGAATAACAGCATTGTGCATAAGAGCTTCACAGTGGAAACAGTAGAAATGTCAATCAACAGAAGAGATAAGTAAGTTGTGACAATTAATATAAGGAGAGTATTCCATAGCATGGAGTGTAAAGGCAGACTGCTTGTGTTTGAATCCCAGCTCCAACGGAGTAGTAGCTGTGTGACCTTGGGCAAGTTAACTCGACCTCTCTAAGCCTTAGTTTCCTCCTGTGTAAAATTAGCATAAAAATCCTAACTACTTTATAGGGTTATTGTGAGGATTAAACAATTAAAACAGAAGAGTGGCTGGCACTTAAGTATTAGATTTGAAGGGCAGTTTTCATGTAATGTATTATGATACTTTAAGGAAGAACATGTCAAAGTTCATTTCATAAGAGTGATCGTCTGCCCATATATTTTGCATATAACAATGTGATTAAGCAGCATAAGTTAAAAGTGGTGTAGATTTTGGAGGTTCAAATGTTGCACTGCCCCGTAAACCTCAGTTTTCACACGTGAAAAATACTTTAAAATTACTCTAAAAGAATTAAGAAAACTTGTGAAATGTATATGCCTGAGTTTTGTTTCTTCTGTGGCATTTCCTTTCCTAATTGCCTTTTATTCCTTTCACCATTTCCTCAGCCCTTCCTTCCAAAATTCCTCAGCTGTCTTGATAGTCTCTGAGAAACACTGCCAGAACTAAGGTGCAAAGTGGCTTCCTTGACTGTAAGGAGATGTGGCTTTTTCCATGAATCAAGGTCATGAGAGTCAGTGTCTAGTGTTTTCCCAGCTATGCCCCTGCGGCCAAGTCTGGGCCTAGATCTAGGACAGGTCTGTAATCCTGATATCTCCTGGGATTTCAGCTTTTAGCTGCTTTAGCACGTAAAATGCTTAGTATGTATTTAGCAACGCCTAACGCTAAACAACACACAAAGAAACAGAACTGTTTTTTCTCTCTGTGGAGACCACGTCCTATTTTTTCTACATCCCAGTACTTAGCACCCAGTAGGCCCCATAATATAGCGTTGAACGATTTTGAACTTCTCGGTGGAGCTTAAAAACCTCCATTTCCTAGGCTGAGTTTAGGGTGCAAGCAGCTGAAACCACGGGCTGCATTTTTACTCTCGTCTAGAGCAGCAACCTGCAGACACCTAGTTCAGAGAGAAAAAAAAAAATCACTAAAATTCCCTTCCTCTTAATAACATAAAAGGACCAGAAAAATCAGTCCCCAGAAGACAACGCAGAAGGCACAGCGCTGCAGCGACCCGGCTCCTATTCGGGTGCGCTCTCGAAGGGCGAAGAGGCCGGATCCTTGGGGCAGAAGAAAGGCAGCCTTCTGGTGACGTCAAATCAGCGGACTCTCGCCCCGGCTTCACGCCGGTTCCGGTTCCTCGGCTTTCCGGGCGTGAGAGTACGTGAGCGCGGCGGCGTTCTGCGCGTGCTCCGCAGAGAGACGCGAGAAGGTTGGGTCCAGCTCGCGGAGGAGATGCGTGATTGGCTGAAGCCGTGCTGGGGGGTCCCCCAGCCCTTTCGGCAGGGGTAAAACAATAAGAGGGGGCGGTGGCAAAGGGGGCGGGACGTCCGTGTTCCTTGTCGTTCGCCGCAGTGCCTGGCGCCCGGGAAGAGGTGGTTGTGAGGGGAACCAGCTTGTGGCTCTCCGGTTCCGAGGTCTGAGGTTTGTCGGAGGAGGGAGAGGGCGGCGAGCGACAAGAATCTGCTGCAGCCGGTCCTCGGCGACTTTCCCGCTGACCTCCGCGCGACGTACCCGCCGCCGCTGTTGGTTGGAGGTGTGTATGGGGACCGGGAAGGGCGGTCGGTCTGGTAGTCGGAAGGGGACATTCCAGTCGCGCGCCGCGGCTCGAGGCAACCGTCCAGTGCATGAGCTCCGGTGTCGGAGGTGTAGTTGCAGAGAGAGACATTGTTCTTGCCGGCTGCCTACGCTGCTGTGTGTGCGAGAGAGAAGCCGAGCTTTTTCCTCAGGTGAGGGATGGGAGGCCGCGTGGGGAGGGAGGTGACCGGCGCGCGTCGTGCGGACGGAGGGCTCCGAGGGCACAGGTGGGGCCGGGGTTGGTTGGGGATGAGGTCGCGAGCTAGGAAAGGGGACGCAGTTGCTCCCAAAGGCGCGCTGATGGAGGCTTCGGACGGGACGTGGGGGGGTGGGCTTGCCCGAGAGGATGTTTCGGGTGCGGAGCCCACCAGCCTCGTCCCAGACTCTTGCGGCTCTTATTCCCGGTTCCTTGGCAGTGGGGAGGCCGCCGCCGCCCCGCCCGTGGGGGAGGGGAAAAGAGGCTGTGTCGGCGGAGGCAGAAGCGACGCAGATGCGAAAGTAGCGGCCTCCGGGCACCATTTCGGTGCACGGAAACAGAATCCGGCTCCGAAGGCAGCCTTCGTTTTGCTTACCCAGTACCTGGTGTTCTGCGGTCCTTGACGCCGCCCCCCCACCGCGGGTTTATCCCGAAGGAGCTGGGAAACCCGGGCTGTATATAACGTACGCCTTCTCCGTGCCCTTTTTATGTAGGCGATCTCTTGCTGACCCAGGAATAGAAGAGATGTTTGAGTGCTTTGAGGAATGGCTTTCTTCCTCTTCCCCCATGTCTTCTTGGGGAGGGTGGGAAGGATAGTCTAGGGGAGGAACATAGCATCCATATATTGTGTTAATATTGTTAGTTGAATCTGATCGAATTTTACCTGCCTCTCCAAAGGCAGATTTCTTAAGATGGCCCTGTGCCGCTTTGGAGCGAGTATAGATATGCATCTACAATTTTCCGCATAGATCAGTTTTTTTCCCTCCAATGTATGCTTACTTTCTTAACAGATTTTTTTTTTTTGGAGGGCCAGTACCTTTGCTCTCTTAAAAATCAAGCACCAGCAAAAACCCACAAAACGCATGTGCACTGAAGGTGGAATAATAGCAAAGTTATGCCCTTTTACCCCCCATATGATTGTTGTGATAATAACTTGTGTTAAAATACTGGTTTTAACACCTGGTGCTAGTCTTCCAAATGTTAGCATTGCATGTACCTGGATCTGTGAATCGTTAACTGCAGTTAGGCGACCCCGTATGCTACAGGGCAAGAAGATGGGAATTCCTTGTCCGGCTCCATATTTGGCAGTTAATATGTAGCCTTAGGCATGTGAACAGTTTCTAAACAATTGACCCTATTAGTATCCAGTGGTCCTTTTGATATCCAAAATCCTGGTCTCAAAAAATAGACGGTATGATTAGTTTCAAATTCTTAGTACTGAATTATGTGTTGTTTCTTTGATGATATTATCTTCCCATTTTCTTAAATATTTAGGATTATTCATGTGTTTCCTTGTGTTATGATTTAATCACTAGAGGTTGTTTAATTCTGAAAAGTTGTCCACGAATTATAGATTCGGATTGTTTACTATTTAAGAGCTGTTATGGTTCAGGTTGCTGAATATTCAGGGGTTGAAATGTTTGTCAGTGGTGAACAAGTAGCAAGACGAAAGAACCAGAATGCTTGTGGGGTGGATGGGGATCAAAAATGGAAGGAGAAGAAAATAAGTCTTTAATAATTTGATAGTCATATTGAGTGAGTGTTTAGTTAGCAGGTGAGCAGTTGAGTTGTTAGCAGACAGCTCTTGAGTTTGAATAGCATTGGCACTCTTGGTAGTAGGATATATTTATTATCCATATTTCATTTATGAGAGATCAAAAATGAAAATCTCCGTATCAGTTACTGAAAATCTATAAATACCCATAGTGTCTTTAGGTTAACAGTTTCCCTGTCCTGAAGAATTATTGCTGCTTGCCTGTTATCAGGATTTTCTAGGTTGCTTTAAATAAGACTTCCCCACATATTTTATACTGAGTGCGTATGGAGATGAGGAATGACCCCTTTTCAAGGCTGGTTTTGATAGTTACAAATTAGGTTGTTTCTGAACTTAAATTCAGTAGAATTTAATTGACAAACTTGACTTAACTCTCCACTGGGAAACATTTAAGGGCTGACAGAACAAACAAATTCTATCTCCCAGAACTCTGGCTTCAGAAACAATAGAATCAGTTTCTTGACTGCTATTTCTCAGTGTATTTTTAACTTAATTTCCAGATATTTTACCCTATGTTGATACACTATTGTAGTATGCTAGGATGACTGTTTTGGATTTCCTGTTATGTTACTGTTTTCTGCCTTTTGGCTCCTCCCTACAGTATCAAATAAGCTAACAGTTAGACTTTAAATTTTTTTATATTCTTGCATTCTTGATGGTTCTTCATAAGCGGTGGTTCTTAAGCAGGTGTAATGAAAACATCACTAAAGGGAGGAGACCTGATTTCAAATCCTCTCTCATAACTATAACTGAGGGACCTTGAACTCCTTTCCTTAGGCTCTCAAAACATGGTTTCCTTTTCTGTAAATGAAGCTAATATCCCATCTATTTCACGGAGGTAAAGGAATGTGTAGTTACTTGTTAAACCTTAAAGCATAATATAAATACACGCTTTAATTTTTGTGGGGCTGCATTTCCATTTCTTTAATGCTTGGTCACTTTTAATAGCTTTTGAACTTCAAAACTTGTCTCCTTACCTTTGGAGCCTGAGGAGAGAAAAAATCCACAGCTACCTTTTATTTCTGTGACTGGTGCTTAGATCTTGTTTGTGATGCTTTCATTCTGCGGTGTGCCACAACAAATTGAAGGTTGCTGTTCTAAATAGATACGCATTGCTCTTTTTTTAAAAATTTATTTATTTAGTTTTGGCTGCATTGGGTCTTCGTTGCTGGGCGCAGCCTTTCTCTAGTTGTAGTGAGCAGGGGACTACTCTTCGTTGCGGTGCGCGGGCTTCTCCTTGCGGTGGCTTCTCTTGCTGCAGAGCACGGGCTCTAGGCGCACGGGCTTAGTTGCTCCGCGGCATGTGGGATCTTCGCGGACCAGGGCTCGAACCCGTGTCCTCTGCATTGGCAGGCGGATTCTTTTTTTT
>NW_006782834.1:2878311-2911833 GCF_000442215.2 Lipotes vexillifer
TTTTTAGTTTTTGGCTGCACCCCATGGCATGTGGGATCTTAGTTCCCCGACCGGGGATCTAACCCAGGCCTCCTGCATTGGAAGGCAGAGCCTTAACCACCGGACCTCCAGGGAAGTCTGAATAGGCGGATTCTTAACCACTGTGCCACGAGGGAAGCCCTGCATTGCTCCTTTGATTGGTAAAGTCATTCTAAACAAAGACCATCTGGAATTTCCAAAGGTTTCAGTTTTAATATGAGGTTAGCTGTCAAAAATGGATCTTACAGTCCATGGTTCAGTGAGAATGGGCCTGGGCCTGACTAGTGTGAGACCAGCCATGAGTGAGGGGCTCTAGAGAGAAAGGGGTGGGTAAGTATCCAATAGGAGAGACAAGTTGTGTCCTAGCATAGACATAGCCTTTGGTAACATAGTTTCTGGTAAGATAACTGCATCCTGTTACTAGGATCTTACTCCTTTTATATAGAAAGCAAGATAAAGTACTGCATCTAACTGTACAGTACTGAAAAATTTTTTTGTAGAGTTTTTTCTGTTTTTCAAAATGTCATTTTCTTTTGGTTTCTTGACTTTTTTTTAAGACAACATGGTGTCTCAACTTCTCAGCAGTTTTCATTTTGCACGTTTTTTTTCCGGTTATTAAAATAGCCACCAAATTGTGACATGAAATTTCATGTAAGTAATTTGCAATAAGTGAAATCCTACTCACCCCCCCCCAGCTGCTTGAGCCAAAGATACTGCAGTTCTCATCACTCGTTATAGATGTCAGTCAGAACATTCCAGGCTCCTCGAAGAGTGAATTTTTGATTGTGCATTTTGATGCTTATATATAGTGGTGGTGGTTGCAGCCAGGTGTTTAGGGTTAACAGGTTAGTATAACTAGAGTTTATGATCCTATGTAGATAGATCTATTTTATTACTTAATATAGAATGGAGGTGCCATTTCAGAGATTCCTAAGAGTAAAAAGAATTAACGGAATACAAAATTACTGCACTTGGATAACCTTCTCTTTTGTATTGTAATCTGCTCTGATAATTATTTTGCAGTAGTAGATCTAAGGAATTAATTTCATTTTCTTGTTCAAGTGCACACATTGCCTTCATATTATTGAAATCATATCTTAGTTGCAAATTTTATACTGCTTTTTTCCGTATGGTTTTATAGTCTTTGACAATATTTTAATGATTGCATATGAACTGATGTTTCACAGTTGGGGTTCAGTGTATTGTATTTTTGTTTGTAAGACCGTTACTTTTTGTTTGTAAGACCGTTAATTTAATATTAGGTTTTCAGAAAAATTAGTGCTGTATCAGGTAAGCATAGCAAATGTTTTTTAAATTATCTCTTGGAAACAACAAAATTTGAGAGTGCACCTTAGGATCTAGGCAGTAAGTTTTTGTTTCTCTGATTTTAAATTCCAGCATGGTATCTTTATCACTGTTCCTCCCATCTCCACCTCCTCAATTTTATCTTCAATTAGTTGGTAGTATTTAAGCACACTCAGACTTTAACCATAAATTGTCACTAATGTTGTAGGCATAATGTCAGATTACTTTTTTGCTTTGCTTGTAGTGCTAAATGAATTTCCATACTTTCGACCTTTATTCTAGAGCCATGTTTTCTAATAACGTGTATGTGTTAGATGTTTATCAGAAAGTAAATGAAAAATTTTAAGTGTTTTTTAAAATTACAAAGTACATATATACTCTTTGTAGTATTCAGACAGTATAGTAAATAGTTTACCAGTGGTGGTCTGAATTGGTATGTAGTTTTTTTTTTTCCCCTAGACCCACAACACTTATTATCTTGTATATTTCTTTTTGTATCATGCCTTTTTTCCAAAGATGGGATTTGTAGCATTCTACAATTTGGTTATTCAACTTTTGTGGAGAGTACTTTTTGTCTATTTTTATAACTTTCCTATTATCTTTGTGCAATTGTGCATGTATTTCTTTGTAATGTGTCTTAGAAGTGGGATTACTGGTTATATGTGTTCATTTTAAATTAATTTTATTAAAACTGCAAAATTACATCTCCAAAAGGTTGTAACTATATTTCCACCAACACTGTATTTGAAAGAGCCTTTTTACCCCACCCCTTTAACAGTACTGGATATTATCAGTCATTTTCATTTTTGTTAATATAATAGATGAAAGACTGAATAAACTGCGTTTTTTGAACTGTTGGATATTGTCTATTTCAGGGTTACCTTACAAATATGTGCTTGGTATGTGGTAGATTCTCCATAAATGTTTGTGAAATGATTAATATAAAGCATAATTGCATTGCTAAATTTTTTAAATTGAGGAATAAGTTACAATCAGTAAAAACTGGTCTTTTCATGTGTTCAGCTGTATGATTTTGGATAGTCATACACAGTCATGAAACCACCACTACAATCGAGATATATTTCCTTCCCTTCTGTCTCTAGCCCCTGGTCTGATTTAGCCCTATAATTTTCATTTTTGTAGACTGGCATATCAGTAGAATCACATAGCATTAACTTTATCTTTAGGTAATATTTTGGAAACTCATTCATGTTGTTGCATATATCAATAATTTCTTTCTGTGGCCAAGTATTTGATTATTTGGATTTACCACAGTTTGTTCATTCACTTGGCTAATGGTCATTTTGTTGTTTCCAGGTTTTGAGTGTTGATTACTAAAGCTGCTGCAAACAACATACAGGTCTCTGTGTGGACATGTACTTCATTTCTTTTGGATAAATATGTAGGAGTGGGATTGCTGGGTAATATGAGACATGTATGTTTAATTTTATGAGAAACTGCCATACTGTTTTCCAAAGTGACTATACCATTTTTTTGTTCCTGCCAACTTTTCCCATCCTTGCAAGCACTTACTATTTTTAGATTTTAATGTTAGCCATTAAAGGTATTTAGTGGTATGGCATCATGGTTTTAATTTGTAATTTTGAATGATTATTGATTTCATGTTTATTTGCCATCTGTATATCTTGATGTGGACTGTATATTCAGATCTTTTGCCCATTTAAAATTGGATTTCTTATTATTAAGTTAGGAGAGGCCTGTCTTCTGGGAATAAATCCTTTATTAGATATGTATTCTACAAATATTTTCTTTCATACTGTGGCTTGTCTTTTCATTTTCTTAATGACTTTGAGCAGACGTTTTACATTTGATGTAAGCCCAATTTGTCAGTTTTTTAAATTTTTTTCTTTTTGTGTCTTATCTAAAATCTTTACTTAACCTAAGGTTATTAAGGTTTTTTCCTTTCCTTTTTCCTAGAAGCCTAGAGTTAGGTTTTACATGTAGGTCCATGGTCCATTTCAGGGTAATTTTTGTACATGGTACAAAGTATGAGTCAAACTTCCTTTTGTTTTAACATGTAGACATCAAGTTGTTCCAAAATCATTTTGTTGAAAAGAGAATTACTTTGGTACCTTTGAAAATAAATTGACTATATTGTGTGGGTCTACTGTAATGCTAAATTTTTTAGATTTGTCTCTAAAAGTTCTTAGAATTACTTGTGCTAAAGCTGCTTTACTTGTCTTGTTTGGACCTTTAGTTAATCTCAAAACTCTTAACTTCATATTGCAGTAGTATGTGTACACGTAAATGAATGTGTATACGTATATACATTTACATATAAATAAGAACTAGAGTATAGAAGACTTGACTTTAAAAATATTTTGGAATTACATGATTAATGAATTTTTTATTCATTAGCATTCCCCCATATAAGCTTTTTTTCCCTTTCAGTTTTATTGAGATAAAATTGACATAGCACTATATACGTTTGTGTACAGCATGATGATTTGGCATACACCGTGAAATGATTATTGCATAAGTTTTGAACACCATCCTCTCAAGACAGATACAAAATTAAAGAAATAGAAAAAATTTTTGTGATGAGAACTCTTTGGATTTACTTTCTTAACAACTTTACATATGTAACATACAGCAGTGTTAATTATATTTTATCATGTTGTACATTACATGTTTTGTAGGAGGTTCATTCATTAACTATTGAAATACCTTTATATTTTGGTAGGCTACTTCTCTTAAGAGGTCTTTTTTTTTTTTTTTTTTATTTTTTTTTTTTTTTTTTTTTTTTTTTTTTTTTTTTTTAATGGCTCCACCACATGGAATGCTGGATCTTAGTTTCCCAACCAGGGATCGAACCCATGCCCCCTGCAGTGCAGGGTCCTAATCACTGGATCATCAGGGACTTCCCTTAAGAGGTCTTTAGTATCACAGATTTGTTCCACAAATTTTTTAATCCTTTTATGTACAAAGTAATGGTAGATGCTGCAAAGACTATCTCGAGCATCTCCTGGAAGCATAACACTGCTAGGCTTATGGTCAGCATTAACTTAAAGGAGACTTCCAAACAGGAGAGGGTTGTGCCTGTGCACAGGCACACATATTACTAGGACTAAATGTGTTAATAAAAGAGCCAAAGAAGATATATGTAGTACTGAGAGAAGAAATGATTAATCCTGCCTGAGGGACCTAGCTAAGAAAGCCAGGTAGGGTTGGCATAGGATCTTGAGTAGGCTTTTGAAAAGTGCATGAAGGAGCAATTTGTGGTTTTGAGGAGACAGTCATCTCCTAAAAATTCTTTTCTCTTTTAGCTCAGGCTTGAAATACTCACTTCCTCATTTTCTACATGTCAGATTTCTACTCCTGTTCCAATGCAAGTGGTACATTCTTTGTGGTAGGGCTGTAGCGTTTATCATATTAGATTATTGTGTTTAGGAATTCTATCTCCCAAGCAGCAGATCAAGTCTGACATGTTCACCTTTGTTTTCCCATGCATAGAATCCGGCATATATATAGAAGGTATTCAGTAAATCTTGAATGAATTTGTGTTGTCCCACCTATTTGCCCAGCCTGTGTTGAATGAAGTAAGACAATGGCCTAGAGTAATGATGGTAAGTGGTATAATATTCTTAGAGTGTAGAATTTGTTTAGAGAGGTGAGAAGTGTAATGGAAGATAAATTTGAAATGTTGGTTAGGGCCTTGTATGTCAGACTGGATTTCAGTGGAAGCCCTTATACTTCAAACTGAATGCAGGTGTTTGGATTTTACTGTATACAGTGTATTCTACACATACAGAAGTTTGGAAGACTTTTGAGGAAGAACTGAAAGGGTCTGAATTCAATGGGAACAGACAGGATGGGACAGATTCCAAGAAATTTTCGAGTTGTTTAGCTTTTGCAGTTTGAAGCTTAAAGAGGGAAAGTCACTTAGGACTAAGCTTGCAAGCAAGATGGTGGCACCATTAGCAGAAATAAGGAAACTGCTTTCTTTTTATAGGGGAGGGTGCATATATTGGGTTACCTATGAGTTCACATGTGGGTATTCAGCAAGGGGTTAAAAATGTCAAATTTGAGTTCACGGCAGAGACTACATATAAATTTAGGTATATATGAGAGCTGAAGCCATTTGACAATCTGAAATTGCCACATTAGAAGACAGACCTTGAGGACTTCTGCATTTTGATGAGAAGGAAAGCTGCCTCATGGTAGAAATCTAGAAACATTAGGAGGAGGTGAGCAACAGTGATAGTGTAAACAGGTAGAAGACTGAGGTCTTTGGATTTTGGGGAATTGTGACTTTCCAGAGAATTACATTTAAGGCAGAACTTAGATTATAATATTTGAGAGGGGAGTAGAGAAGGGGAAGACTAAGATGCACAGTTAGTAATTTAGGTCAGAATATGATTTTTTTTTTTTTTTTTTTTTTTTAATTTTTAACTTTTGGCTGCATTGGGTCTTTGTTGGAGTGCACGGGCATCTTGTTGCAGAGCACAGGCTCTAGGAAGGCGGGCTCAGTAATTGCTGTGGCGCACGGGCTTAGCTGCTCTGCGGAATGTGTGATCTTCCCAGCCCAGGGATCGAACCCCTGTCCCCTGCATTGGCAGGCAGATTCTTAACCACTGCTCCACCAGGGAAGTCCCCAGAATATGATTAATAAAGTGCCATGACAAAGGCCCAAAGTAGTTTGAGAATTCAGAGGAAAGACAATTGTATTCTATTCGGAAATCAGGAAAGATTTTCAGGAGAACAGTATTTTAGCTGGGCCCAAATGAATGCATTTTTTGGCCATATTATTTTGCTACATTTCTGCTAAATTGTTTAGTCTTTGGAATAAATACCTGCAATGACTGGCTATTCATGAAGTAGCTCTGTTCTGGTTATTCTTGCGTTATATTGAAGCTAAATCTACCTTCCTGTAGTTTCCATTCACTGTTGAACCGGTATTTAATTTATGCGTATTAGAACAGAACTGTCAGTCCATTTTAGACATTACATTCATATTCATGTAGCCTGAGATTGTTTGTTTTGGGGGGAGCCCCATTATATTAGTGATTTTTAACTAAAGAACAAACAAAAACCCTAAGTGTTTTCCTAAAAGCTGAAGCTTTGGTCAGGGAAAGAAGAGAAAGAGGGTGATAACTTTTAAAGGATATCTTGAAATTGAGGAAACTTGAGCATGTTGTAGGATATGAAGCACACTGTGACTTTCTTTTTTGCTATCTTGGATTTGTGTTCATAGTGTTACTTTCTCCTCTCCTCCATTCCCCTCTTAATGGACGTAAAGAGGTTCAGAAAAGATGGTGACAGTTGATAATAGAGCAGTTTCCCATGAGAGCTGGAGTAGATGTGCTTCAGAAATTAGTCTAGGCAAATGGAGAGGGGGAAACATTTTAAGAGACGGGAACGAGGGGCTTCCCTGGTGGTGCAGTGGTTAAGAATCCGCCTGCCAGTGCAGGGGACACGGGTTCGAGCCCTGGCCCAGGAAGACCCCACATGCCGTGGAGCAACTAAATCCATGCACCACAACTTACTGAGCCTGCACTGTAGAGCCCGCAAGCCACAACTACTGAAGCCTGTGCGCCTAGGGCCTGTGCTCCGCATGAAGAGAAGCCACCACTGTGAGAAGCTCGCTCACCGCAACTAGAGAAAGCCCGCGCACAGCAACGAAGACCCAACACAGCCATAAGTAAACAAATTTATTAAAAAAGAGAGACAGGAATAAAAGGATGTTGATTAAGATACACAGGAATTACGGGCAGAGTTAGTGAATGACCTCTGAAGTAGCTGAAGCTCTGTAAATAGTAAGGAAAGTCAGATGTAATCATATTGGTATCTCGATGGATAAATAGGACTGATATTGCTTGTAACTGACAGGAAAAGAGTACATTTTACATTGTACATCCCAATGTGACAGCAGTCTCCACATATTCAAGTGTTTTGTGGGAAAGCGGGGCTTAATACATGGAATTTCACTTTCTATAAAAAGGTGTTAAATCATAATTGCTCTTTCTTTGAAGGTGCTAGAGGCCAATAGTCTCTTAAGATTCTTTTTGTACATAAGTATCCTTAAATCTTGGCTATCTTTGTTGAGCTGTATAGTCTTGTAGGCTTGACCAGAGATTGCTTCTCAATTTGTGAATTAAGAAATAAGATCCAAAAAGGTCATGACTTTTTCATGGCCTTAGATAAAACCTTTCTTACTTTCATGTTCAGAGGGTGTGTGTGTGTGTGTGTGTGTGTGTGTGTGTGTGTGTGTCCTGGTATAGACTGTGCACTGAGTCACAGTGAGCCATTATATATACACACACACACATATATATAGAAGGACCCAAATCCCAGAAATTGCTTACCTATGACTTGGGTTCTTTGCTGTGAATAAATTTCCCTACTCCAGGGGAGGACACTGGAAGATGGCAATTGTTTCTGTAGAATACATAAATTAACCTGTTGTTAAAAGTAGGTAAGTCAGTGAGGTTGCTTTTTTCCCCTTCTATACTTTTACTTTCTGGTTGATGGAGTTCACTTCCATCAATCGATTATATTTTAGCCTTCTAAATTGAGTCAGTAAATCAGTTAAACAAGTAACGGATCTGTAAGTTACATTTAAGTCAGTGCAGTTAACTGAAACACCATCCTCTAAGTAACCTCTTCATTTCATTTTATCATTCCCTGGGAGAGCCTCCCGGTAACTTTAAAAAAGTGTACTCTGCATAGCCTCTTATGTATAGCTATTTGTTTAAGCTTTTACCAGACTAGCACTGCCTTATCTTGTTCACCATTTGCAGTTCACTTTTTAGGTTAACCTTTTTTGAATAAATAATAATTTATTGAGTTAATCAAGTAAAAGTTACCTCCACTGCCCATCTCCTTTGCCCGTCTCTCTGATCTAAATTGATATCATGGCCTTATGGCCATCAACCTTAGTGACTGTATAGGTAGTGGGCAATGTGAAGCCTCTCCCGAACTTTGTTACAGTAACTCTAGTGTATTTTGACCTTTCTCTGACATTGATGTGTGTAATTGGTACCTTTTTTTTTTTTTCCCACTTTGGTTATATGTAGGTGACAAAAATGGTAGGTGAATATGTACTTTATAAATGTGATGGGAAATTGGGGTAAATGACAAAGTCTCACTGTAGAAAATCTGGAAATTGGGCCAAAAAAGAAGGAAACACAAGAATCCCCAAACCCAGAAACAATCCCTAATAGTATTTTTGTCATTAACCATTTGAACAAAATTATTTTGTACATAATTATTTTATTCAGAGGGTAAGTTAGTATCTTCCCACAGCTTAAATCAGTTGTTACAGTATTTAAATGTGTAAAATTTCCACATTTTTATTATTTTATAAAATTTTACTAGGTGAGTCTACTGTTCTTAAACCTTCCCCATCATTCAAAATAAAAATACTGTTTCTTTGCTTCATTACTTTTTTAAATTAAAAAAAAATCTATAAATTTATTTATTTACTTTTGGCTGTGTTGGGTCTTCGTTGCTGCGCGTGGGCAGGCTTTCTCTAGTTGCAGCGATCGGGGGCTACCCTTCGTTGCGGTGCACGGGCTTCTCATTTCGGTGGCTTCTGTTGCAGAGCATGGGCTCTAGGCGTGCAGGCTTCAGTAGTCGTGGCACACAGGCTCAGGAGTTGCAGCTCACGGGCTCTAGACTGCAGGCTCAGTAGTTGCGGCACATGGGCTTAGTTGCTCCGCGGCATGTGGCATCTTCCCGGGCCAGGGCTGGAACCTGTGTCCCCTGCATTGGCAGGCAGATTCTTAACCACTGTGCCACCAGGGAAGTCCCCTGCTTCATTACTTTAAATGTAGCAAATGAGAGTTCTTTTTGTTTTTTAATAATTTACTTATTTTTGGCTGTGTTGGGTCTTCGTTGCTGCGCACGGGCTTTCTCTAGTTTGTGGCATGTGAGCCTGTCAGTGGCTTCTCTTGTTGCGGAGCACAGGCTCTAGGCACGTGGGCTTCAGTAGTTGCCCCTCATGGGCTCTAGAGTGCAGGCTCAGTAGTTGTGGCGCACGGGCTTAGTTGCTCCGTGGCATGTGGGATCTTCCTGGGCCAGGGCTCGAACCTGTGTCCCCTGCATTGGCAGGTGGATTCTTAACCACTGTGCCACCAAGGAAGTCCTGAGAGTCCTTTTATGCATTAGAATTTGTTCATCTATTTGGAGGTTTTTCGGTTTGGGGGAAACTAATGGCACCTGAAATGACAGTATCTGATTCTACTTTGTGGATTAACTTTTTTTTTTTTTTTAATGATTTGGTTTGATTGTAGGTGGTACAGAATTCAAGGTAGAACAAAGGTTGAAGAGCAGACTGGCAGGATTCTGGGATGGGTTTACTTTGACCTCACAGCTAAGGTAGAAGTGGCTAAGGATGAACTGAAGAGATGAGCCACTGTATGAACATTTAAGAAAAGAAATGTTCCACAGGCTCCAGGACAGCACTTCATTCTAGCTAGAGGTGGCAACAGATGTTATGGAAGAGAATTCAGGTGTTTAAACAGCAGTGGAAGTAAGGGTCACCATCACCTGAGGCATAAAGAACAGCTTAGTTTTTGCCAGAGTTCCTAATTCCACCTGTGGCCAGGGGACCCTTCCCCTTGGCCTTCAGTTTTACCTCCAGCTTCTTCTGCTCCTTTTTTTGTTACTACTTGAAAGCCTTATCGTCCTCTTCCATCTCCTTGGCCTGCCTCTTGGGCTGCTTCAAGGGCTTCTTGCCACTGTGCCTTCCCCAGACCCTGCCACTGGAAGCAGTTAATTATTTTTGAAAGGAGTTAGGAATTATATAAAAATGTAAACACATTTTTTTTAATATCGAATGAGAGTTGCAAGACAGTTGAAAAAGAGAAATGGGGAACCTAGTAGAGCATTATGTAAAAAAGTTGAGTTGGGAGTCACTAGAATTGTAGAGTTTTATCTGTAGGCTCCATTATGGCTGGTATCTGTTTTTTATTAAAAACAGCATCACAATTGTAATGATTATGGTGGGCTATCTTTGTGAAATTTTTTGTTTAAAGGAAACCTACTTTGAGGGAATTCCCTGGCAGTCCAGTGGTTAGGACTCCATGCTGTCACTGCCTAGGGTGTGGGTTCGATCTCTGGTCAGGGACCTAAGATCCTGCAAGCCACGTGGTGTAGCCAAAAAGAAAAAGAAAAAGAAACCTACGTTGAAATTTATTTGTTAACAGGAATTTAAACTGCATCCTGATTTACCCAGTAGATACACACATGTATATAGTATATAGATATGTATTTAAACAAGTAATATTCAGATTTTCTTTTTTTCTCTTCCCTTTTCTCCAATTCCTAATGTTATAATTTTTACTATTTGAGGGACTATAAACATATAAATCATTTACTTTAAATGATGAAAGGTTGTGTTTCTATTTTTATTTTGTACTTGATTTCCTTGACATTATCTTTGAGTTTTTGGTCTTAGAGATGTTTTATCATAGCACCTAACCTATTCTGTTCCCTGTTTGCTTGTCTATATTCCATGACAGACTGTATACTCCTGAGGGCTAGAGTCTTGTTCACTAGGTTATCCCATTTACTGTAAACAGTGCCTGGCATGTAATTAGGTAATTAATAGCAAGAAAGTTTAGAAAAACATACATCAAATGTGAAAAACCATTATCTGAGTGTTGAGGTTATTGCTGATTTTCAATCATAATCATTATCATTTTGAAAACAGTGAAATTAATCCCTAGAAGGAGAGAGTACAAAGAAGACAAAAATCAGTACTGTCTGTGATAAATGTAATCACCAAGTCCTGATTTGTGCCCTCTGCCTAGTTTTCAAAAATAAACTGTTGGAATCCAAGAATGTAGGAGATAATGGTCCCCAAAGGAAAAAGGTACTATGCATGGGAAGACTTTATTACGGTGCCCCTAGGCTGAGACAGCGCTGGACTCTTGGGAATTAGAAAGAGAACTATGCTACCTCCCCCTGTATTGAAGGATAGGGAGATCAAGAAGTAGAGACAAGGGGAGATGGCAGATGTTGGAGATTATCAGTACTTGTTTGGAATTTATTATTTTGCTGTTGTAGTTACTTTTTAATAACTGATATTTTCTTTATTCTCATTTGAATGGCTGAGAGGATTTACTTCATGGAATTTAACAAAGATGACTTTTAATAGTTATTATTCTTATGTTTGCTCCCTTAGCATTTGACATTGTGCAGCAAAGAAATGGTTATGGAGAAGCCCAGTCCGCTGCTTGTAGGGCGGGAGTTTGTGAGGCAGTATTATACTTTGCTGAATAAAGCTCCAGAATATTTACACAGGTAAATTTTAATTGCATATTTGGTATTTTTATTTGGTTTTATTGTTTTGAATATGACTACGTATAAATTTTGTCTTTCCTGTTTTATGTCCTGACAGTACCTTTGCAAAGCACGCCCAGTATTTTAACAGTCTGATGGCTTAAAACCAGTCTTTTTCAAGTTTTTTTGACTCAGATCTATAGTAAGAAAAACACCTCACATTATATCCCATTATATAACACATTCACATCTGTACACATCACATACATATACACAATTACATACTCTTGGTATTTTATATTTTGTTTTTTTATAAAAACCACATACTTGACCAACTAATGGGTTCTAGTATTTATTGAAATCACAGGTTTAAGTTTGTTTTTTGTTTTTTGGGTTTTTTTGAGTTGTTTTTAGCAATGTTAGGAAATGAATCAGTTAAGTCATCATACTTGTGAAAATTACTTCTGATTGATCCACAAGATAGTATTCCGTGGTAAAACAGCAACAGTAGCCTTGTTTACTATTTTGGCAAGAGTTGGACATCTGTAAGGTTCTTTTTTCCCAGAGATTGAAATAAAATTGATTTATATTATGAGTCATATTTATAATTTTCGTTCTACCTGGCTTATTTTAACAGGTGGAAGATAAGTGAGACCTTTGTAAGTATTAGGCTCTGCAAACATTTGTTGTAGAACACACTAGCCAAGTGAGTTAAGGATAAATATACCATTGTCACTTCATGTGGGAAAGACTGTTAAAAGGACTTATTCTTTTATCTATAGGTTCTCTTTATAACCATGCTGGGCATTCTACAGTTTTACTTTGCATTATGCCCCTCCATTGTTAAACCTCTGTGTAACACTCCCTATGTTATCCCAGGGGGCATTTTTATATAACTACCACCTCCCGTCCCCGCCCCCCCTCCCCCACCCAATCAAAAGGAATACCTGTACATTTTCTATTATAAAAATAAACATTCTTATTGACAGGGTATGTGAATTTGAGGGAGAATGGAATTAATAAGGCCTTTTATTATCTGAAATTTAGTCTTCACAATGTAGACATTAGCATTTTTAGCTTTCTTTTTTTTTAACAAGGAAAAACAAGGCTCTCTACCATCATTTCAAATAACAGCACAAACTTCTGTTTTATACTTAGCTATGTAACAGATTTCCCTGTTAATGAACATTTAGTTTGTTTTTAATTTTTCACTTATTAACACTAATGAATATCCTTACACACGCATTTTTGTGCACCTTTCTAGTTATTTTCTTAGGCTAAGTTCCTAGAAGTAGAATTGTTAAGTCAAAGGTATGACTATCTCTAAGGCTTTTCTTATACACACTTACAGCCAAATTGTCCTCCAGAAAAAATGATAGCTGTTTACATGCTTGCCAGTAGTACATGAGAGAAAATAATATAAACTTAAAAATATGGGTAATGGTTAAAAGCATGGACTCTGGAGCCAGCTGCCCCAACTTGATAGGTGTGTGACCTTTGAGGAGTTAATTTAACCTCTTTTGAACTTCAGTTTGTTCATTTAGATAATAGCACTTACTCCTGAGGTGTTAGGAGAGTAAAATGAATCAGTATGTATGTAGTGCACTGAGAACATTGCTTGGCATGGAGGAAGTCTTACATGTTTTATTACAATAGGAGCTGAGTTCCCTTTACAAAAAAATTAACTTTGCATGTTGCTAACCTTAATTTAGGAAGATAACTAATTCTAATTACTTTAGGTAATACCAGAGAAACACTAATTTGTCATGTAGTTAAGAGCTGTATAAAAATATAATTGAGAAATTAGATGCCGAAATAATGTAGATTTTTTTTTAACTTAGTCTCTGAATTATTTCAGTTAATTTAAATCTAAACTTTTAACCTAAGCCTTTGGAATTAGTAATCATTTGGAACTCTCAGTAGAATGAATGTTAAACAGTATCTGATTCCCAAACAAATTTAGATAATTGAGTTTTTGTATATGATGGGGAAAAAATGGGTAAATTAACTACAGCATCAGTGTTTAGAATATATTTTGAATATCTCATTTTTCCACTTAACAAAATATAGATATGGTAAGAATTAGATGAGAATAGCTAATGACTGAGTGTATATTTAGTGTGCCAGGCACACTAAGAATTCTGTGTCATTACTCATTTAATCCTTACAACAACTCTATGGAGAAGTTACTCTTGTTCTGTTTTATAACCAAGGAAACTGAACTTTGAGGACTGTAAGTCTCAAGATTACATAGCTAATGAGTGAGAACCAGACCTGGAAACATGTCTGTTTGACATGAGAACTCTACTGCCTCTTACACTTCTCTTCACAACTGAATGTCAATCATTATCAATGGTTTTACAGGTTTTATGGCAGGAATTCTTCTTATGTTCATGGTGGAGTAGATGCTAGTGGAAAGCCCCAGGAGGCAGTTTATGGCCAAAATGTAAGTATCAATTTCATATGCATTTTAGATTTCTTTAGTTTTTTTTTTTTTTTTTTGAGGTAAGATAGAGATTTAGAAAATAGTTTCTTGTGCCCATGGATTTCTTTTTGAATGTAATCAGCTATACTAGAATTATGTTACAGTAGTCATTGGATGTGCTTCGAGTTCTTAAACATCGATTTTGTACGAAGCACGGGTATCACACTGGCATGGATACAAAAGAGAAAATGGAACATTTTAGTATCCTTGGTGTATTTTATACATGAAATAGTTGAGACAATGTATAGCATTTATAGAAATGTGGTCTAAACCTTATGTCACAGGAGTGCATAGGAGTATATACTCCTTATGACTTTGTAGAGGATGTGGGACTTCCAGCAGACTCTGAATGATAGGTTTTGGCCTTACCAAACAAGAGGAAATTGAAAGTAGGAGAAATGGCATCAGCAGACAAGCAGTAAAGTTAGGTGCGAGGTCAAGGAGTAGTCTACACAGTTTACGTGAATGACTAGTACTTAATATGGAACGGTGGGAGAAAGCTGCACAAAGCCTATAATATGAGACAGCCATTGTGATTTCTTGTATAGAGAGGTGACATGTTGAAACTAGTGGTTCTAGGAACATTAGTCTGTCAGTAATGCCTAGCATGGTGGAATGGATTCAAATGAGGCAGTTAATATTCTAGAGTTGCGAGGAAATCAAAGTCTGTAGTATTGAATAGGTAATGCAGTATCATGAGTTTGTACTTCCACCCCACCTTCTTCTCCTAATAAAGGATATACACCACAAAGTATTATCTCTGAACTTCAGCGAATGTCATACTAAAATTCGTCATGTGGATGCTCATGCAACCTTGAGTGATGGAGTAGTGGTCCAGGTCATGGGTTTGCTGTCTAATAGTGGACAGCCAGAGAGGAAGTTTATGCAAACCTTTGTTCTGGCTCCTGAAGTAAGTTTTCATTTCAATTAATTTTCACTTACGTGATTTCATTTTACTGTTACTAGTTGCTTAAAGTGGCCAGAGTTTCTTCTTGCAGGCATAGGTATGCATGTAACATATTTTGAGAAATATGACCTGTTGATTAATTTATTTGAGCTTTGTGAAGTAAAAACGAGATCCTGATACTAATGTGTAAATAGATGATTAAGATTATAGAAATAATATTAAAAGTATGTTATTATTTAATAGGTTACATATTAAACAAAATGGAAAAATTCTGTTTGAAATGGAAAAATTCTGTTTTTTAATTGGTCCTGGTTCTTTTATATTGAGTAGCCATTTCTTGAGTTTCAGTATTCCTTGAGTGATCTTCTGTAATTTACTTTATATTAACATCAGAGTATGTTCAACTTTGGAAAATTATCTTCAGTCTATATCATTTCTGTATTATTAAAATAGAAATTGTGTTTATTTGTTCTTTTTATGTAATACCACATTTATGGGTATTTATGGAATATTTGGATGTTGTTTTCCTATAGGGATCTGTTCCAAATAAGTTTTATGTTCACAATGATATGTTTCGTTATGAAGATGAAGTATTTGGTGATTCTGAGCCAGAACTTGATGAAGGTGAGGTTACTTTGAAGATACAAGGGTTTTGTCAGTATCAGTACTAAGGACATGGAAAGTGTGAAACTAAAGAAATTTGCCGCTGTCGTAACTGAGTCAAACTCCCTTTTCCCCTTTTTGTTCTTGTTATAAAAGAAAGTTCATTATATGAAATTATATAAAAATCATACATAAGAAGTGAAAATTTTCCCTCAATTCCATCCTCTATAGATAACCAAGAGTTTGGTGCCTATTATAGAATTTTGTTGTATTCCGTACTGACCAAGTACTTTTATAAAAGTGGAAGTACTCTGGCTCAATGCTTGCTTTTTTTCACTTAATGTATCTTTGTTGGCTGGGGTTTTTGTTTTTGTTTTTGTTTTGCCTGTACCATAATTATTTAATTGATCTTCCGTTTCATCTTGTTTACTTTTCTTTACCATTATTCCTCCATTGAATCGATGTGGCGAAGGAAACTGAGTTATGACTTTAATAGCATTGTTTCCTACCCTTCCCTGTTACTAATAGACCTTTCTAAAAAATAGAGTAAATTCCAAAATTCTTCTGGCTTGCTCTTCAGTTTAAGAGAACAAGGAATATTGCAGTTAAGTGCCTTTGTAAGAAATATCATGACTTCTTTAAACATTAAAAATATGTATATCAAATTGTGTATTAAATCCTCGTAAGACGAGATATGGTATATTTTGTATTTTCAGAATCAGAAGATGAAGTAGAAGAGGAACAAGAAGAAAGGCAACCATCTCCAGAACCTGTGCAAGAAAATGCTAGCAGTGGTTACTATGAAGCTCACCCTGTGACGTAAGAATAGTGTCTGCAAGGCCAAATTTGGTCTAAACTATAATGTAGTTGCAAGCTGGTTTTTGTTCCTAGAATTATTGTTGAAAGTAAATTTTGCTAAAGCTGTGAAACCAGCATTTGAGAATTTACTGTGTATATGCCAAGTAAATTCTATATGGAAAGCATTGTTTTATTTAATTCAAAAATTGAATTTGGTTTGGCCCAAAACTGATCATTTGCTAATAATGCATTGTGTTTGGGACAACACAGAGTAATAAGCATTTTATTTTTTGAATAGGCGGTTGGTTTATAGTTAGTATTAAAGTAAACATTTTTAGTAATCCAGTTTTTAAATTATGTTAAAGAAATGCTGTTTGAGAGTATTATTCCCTCTGCCTTCTAGTTCTTAATGGACTTTTGCTTCCAAACAGCTTATTACTAGTTATGCCCATTAAATTAGAGAAATGCAGAATTTTATTTGAATTGATCATTTCACTCATACTGAAAAGTGAACAAAATACTTTATTGTAGTAACGGCATAGAGGAGCCACTGGAAGAATCGTCTCACGAACCTGAACCTGAGCCAGAATCTGAAACAAAGACCGAAGAGCAGAAACCGCAAGCCGAGGAGAAGAACTTGGAGGACGTAGAGGAGAAGCCCGCTTCTCCTCCCCCCGCTGAGCCTGTGTCGCTGCCACAGGAACCACCCAAGGTTAGAGCAGAGGAGCTCTTCACGCCTGCGACGTCACACTTTCTTCTTTGGTGCCATGAATGAAGCATGACCTCTGTTCTGTTAATTAAATTGTTTCACAGTAAGCTGTGCTGTTTTTATGTATATGAAAGAAGCTGTGGGGATTTTTTTGGTAATTCTGAGGAAATTTTATTGCATTTTCACCCCCTAAACACCACCCCTCAGGGTAAAATTTAAGATTAATCCTTGTCTGTGTGCAGTGTTTAGTATCTTCTAGTCCATGTACTAAAGCTGAGAGTTGCTCTTCCATTCTGTATTAAGTCCTCTATGCACGGATGCAACAGGAGTCATGCAATTTGCCAACTTAAAAACAAGTTGGCCTATTGCTAAGAGAAGTGATACAAGTTATTTCTTGTTTAAATGAAATTTAAACAATTTCCTTACTACACCAATTAAACTATCTTGGAAACATGAGTGACACCCATAGTGTATCATTTAAACCTACCTAAAGCACCTTTTATCTTTCTGTAAAGTAGAAGGTTAAAGTATATTTGCGTAGTGAGAGAAGGAGATTCCTTGTTCAGTTTGTGAATGTCTGTTAAACTCTCCAGCTAGTACTTTCTTCTTTCCTATCCTTCCCCTCTCCCCTTGACACCATCACAGCACCTTATCTTCCCCCAAAGGGGAGAGAAATTGGTTCTATTAGGTTCTTATTTTTCTAGCATGTGTAGTTGTTAGTGGTTTTGTTTGCCACTTGCTCATCTCTTTAGAGCATATAGGAACTTGCTTGTGGATTTATTTAGTAGTTCAGACAAAACAGTCAAATAATCTTGCATAATGAGATTTTGAAAGCTGGCACATAGACTGGCATGTGTGTGTGTGCCTTTCTTTTAGGAGTCCTCCAATATAGAACAATAGTTTAGAAATGAAAAGAAAATATATATTTGGAAGTTTCCCTATAGGAATGTTGGTGGTTTTCCATGATTAGTAGTCTAGGTTTGTTGCATTTCCTGCAGGCTTTCTCCTGGGCTTCAGTGACCAGTAAAAACCTGCCTCCTAGTGGTACTGTTTCTTCCTCTGGAATTCCACCCCATGTGAAAGCACCAGTCTCACAGGTAACCAATCTGTGAACACATTGGATTGTATCCTTGTTACATTGCCAATTGCTTATCTTTTTTATACTTTTTTAAATGAGTCAATCAGAAATTATGGATTAAATATACAAAAAAAATTGTATTAAATGTCAGTGCACCCACTTTAATTGCCAAATCTCCATTCATCATCTACATAGGTGGTATTTGGGGTTTGGGTGTGTCAAATACAGATTAAGTTAGTTTTACCAATATATATTGTCATTTAACAGCCTTCTTAAAATATCCAAAAAAATATCCTTTTTAAAAATTTAGAATTTTATTTAGCAAAAATATTTTAGGGAAGAAATTTGGAAAGGCACAAAGTAGTATGGCATTATAAAGAATCATTGTTTTTTAAAAATAGAAAAAACTCTTAAAAAAATACACTGCCTAAGCTTTCAGTCTGTAAGTGGTTCATACCGTTTAATTGAAGCCTGTACCAACTTATGACTGTAGTGTTCACCTTAACTGATCATTCTGGTATTCTGCTTTTTGTCTGTTTGTCATCTTACCCATTTCAGAGCTTTCAAAAACATTGAAAATAAGACACTAGCTACCTAATAATAAGTTTATTAGGTGTAGTGTAGAATTAACTAAATTCTAAAGTTAATAGGCAAAGTTAAAGGGTGTCTAATACTTTCCCCTACATTTTGAATCAAACTTCGTTCCACTAGAAAATTTACATTTAGAATGGTTAGTGCACATAAAATTGTGTTTATATACCTCTTTATATGCTCTAAACAGTGAAACTTTGAGATTTCAAAAGTAGCTAGTAATAGACAGCCTTTCTGGTGTTATATGCATAATCAGCTACGTAATAGAATACATGACCTCGTGATACCTTTTTTTTTTTTCAGCTAGATATTCAGGTAATATTGAGTAATTACCTCAGATCACAAACTAGAATTCTGTCTTAATGCAGAAGATTAATTTGCCAGGTATTGACTGCTTTTCTACCCATCTGAAGACTCAATAAGTTACTTACGGATTTTTTTTTTTGAAATGCTTGATTTCTTATCAGATTTGCATTAGGAATCCTTTGGATTGTTACTTAATTTCAGAGAGTTGGCTACATTTATTTTAAACTCACTACTAGTTAAAAGTTAGAGTAGCTTATACCTCTTACACCTTTAGTGTGGCACCAGGCATTGTGCAAAGCACTAGCACGTAATATTTATTCTTATCTAATCCTCACAACCACCCTGTGAGTATGGTTACTGTTATTATTCCTGTTTTACAGATAAGTAAATTAAGGGCTAGAGAACTTCACCCAAGGTCAGATAGCTATGTAAATAAAAACGTAGGGCTTCGAATTTATGCAGTTGGACACTCATGGAAGCCTATAGGTTTCTTTAGCCCTTGGAGGGGAATGTATCTCTATTTACATCAAAGAAGAGTGCTATGTCTAAGCCATGTCTAAATTACATTATATTAGATCCTAACCTCTTGCCCAGGGGGGAAAAATTTTTTAAGTTTTTAAAAAAAATTGTAAGAGACTGTGATTCCCAGCCTATACCCCCTTATTAAAACAAAATTTTAAACATTTATAATTTAAACCTTAAAAGAACTTTCTGGTCTCCTTAAGCTATGTTAGAATGGATTCATGATTTTTTTCCACTTGATTTAATAAACCCTTCGATTTTATTTTGTCACTTTGGTGTAGTATCCATTTCCTTAACACTTTTAGCATAGATTATTAATAAAAGGAGAATTAAATCTAATTCCAGGGTATTGGCAGGCATTAATTTAGAAGTAGGTAAGTTAATTTCTTGGTAAATTTCTTAGAAGTCGATTAGTTCATTTAAATAGCTTATGGGCTGTTGAAGTACATATTAGTTGTGGTTTTACCTGCTATTGAGTTGATTTGATGGTTTCATGTTTATTTCATATTCTGTTTGATTTTCATTTGTGGAATTTGTCATGTGAGCACACTTTTTGGTTGCATGGAATTAATTGTAAGGCCCTAAAGTAGTATGTGGTATCTTAGTTATTTTTACCTCCTTGGAGCAAATAGTTTTCATGAAATTGAGCCTGAAGAATTGTAAGTGTACAGCTGGCTTAGTTGACATACAGTAATCAGTTACTGAAAGAAATTTTGATAATTTTTTTTTTTGGTCTCATTTTTCCTATATTGGCATCATCTAATATCTCAAAGTCAGGTTGCTAAATTAATGTGTGATTTATTTGTAAGATGTTGGCACTTACTTAAATTTGTGTTTTTTAATTTTAAATCCTTAAAGGATAATGAAGAACTTTTTTGTTACTTGCAGTTATTTTTGTTTCAGTAATCCGTTTTGAAAAGAATCTGAATTGGTCAGCCAGAATTCTTTTTCTTGGTTTGAATGAGTCGAGGTTTTTCTGAGACATTTAAATTAAAAGGTGTACATTTGCTATTTTTATTAATTTATTAAACATACTAGCTTCGTCAGACTTTGGTAGAGAATATCCTTTAATTCTGTTTTACTTTCATACTGAAGTAAGTTTTGCTTTTAGGCCCTGCCCCGCTTAGCTGAAATTTCTAAATAACTACCTTTTTCAGGCATCACATTTTCGGTCAAATTATTATGTAGTCTTAAATTCTAAATACAGATACAAGTGGTCTCAGGGCTGTAACTTAGGTCCCCTGGTCAGGCGTAGAACATTCTCCTACATGTTTTGTGTTAGAGAACTAAAAATGTAATTTAATTTTAAATGAACCAATAGTTACTGAACATCTATGTCTAATGGCACTGTGCTTGGTTCTTTATCTGGTGTAGAAATAAATTAAGATATGGTCATTGTAGGAATAAATACATACTAAAAACCTGGGGAAATTAAACATTAAAAAAATTTTTTAACTAGCAAAATTCTAGAACATGGAAAGCAACTTCATTTTGAGGGAAATGGGAAATCTATATGGAGGATAAACAATTGGGGGAGACAGGCAAATCTGTTAAAAACTGCTAGGGTAGGAGATAATATATACCTTTTGGTTACAGTGGGTGAAATTATAACAAATGGTTGTTTTTGAAAGAAACATTCTCTCTTTGTATCAAAATGTGTCCTTGCAAATTATAATATCCCAGCTATATAAATTATGAAAGAGTTTGAGCCACTGCCTGGGCTGAGGTACTCAGAGATGATCAGCCATAAAGATAGGAATGAAATTACTAGCTTTCTGGTTTGAGGATACATTCTTCATATTCCTGCTGAGGGTTTTATGCTTTGCAGGTACATGTGTTTTGTCTCTTCCTCGGACCATAAATATTTAGGCAATAGACACAGCCTGCAGAGGTTGGGAATACTGAAAATGCCAATGTATTAAGGAAAAGGTAATAGTAGATGCAGATGTCATTTTGTTTTTAGCATAGTTACTTTAAATATATGTGTTCAATTTAGCAGTTAGCAGAAACTTTTGGAGGGTACCTTAAAATGAAGTCTTACTTCCCCTGCCACCCCCAAGAATTAATTAAGAAATATTGTTGGGGTCAGTCCTTAAATAAATGCACACTTCCCCCATTAGGAAGAACAATAGGGAGCTGAAGGACTTTTGACTATTTGAGATGCTATCAACACATTCCTATCTTGGTTTTTTTAATGTGCATTTTAACTTAAAGATAGTATTTTTAGATGGTAGAGTACACTAAATTGTATATTTTGAACTATCAAAATATGGATTTTTTAAAAAAGAATTATGGGATGGGGTTTAGAAGATATTGCTGAGCACTATTAAATTTGAAGAGCAGCATACTAGAGAATTAGAAAGGATGTGTCATATATTCTTGTCTTCCTAAGATAAAGATGGCTTTTTATTTTGTGTATGTATTTACATGGAGTGGCTCATCTTGCATTTTTGAATTTTGTAGCGATACTTTTTATGCTATCTCAATGTGGATGTAACTTTATTGAAAAAATATGGTTGTAAATAAAAAGCAGCTTATTGTGAGTTATAGCCTTGAGTGAGAAAATAAAATTTACCCTACAGTCCTAGATTGGTACAGAATATCTTTATAAAAATTTATGTTTCACATATATAGGACAGTATGTTAAAAATATTCTGAACTTAAAATGACCATTATGCCTCGGTTGTTTCTTTAGTTGTTTTTCTCCTGTGGAATGTTTTTCTTTATAATGTGTTTTTTCCCTTGTATTTTAGCCGAGAGTGGAAGCTAAACCAGAAGTTCAGTCTCAGCCACCTCGTGTGCGTGAACAGCGACCTAGAGAACGACCTGGTTTCCCTCCTAGAGGACCAAGACCAGGTGAGTCAGCCCCTTCTGTGGCCTTCAGCACTTAAGCACTTGAAAAGTTGAAGACCAAACTTTAAAAAATTTTTTAAAAATATAATGTGTTTTATATGCAAATCCTTTTAGTACCAAACTGCTTAAAGGCTTAAGTAACCTGCTAAATATAGCCTGGGCAAAACAACTTTGAGGGGAAGATTAGTTGACATGCCATAGAGACATGTATTTTGAAGGTGTAAAAGAATTTAGAGACACATTTTATTTGGTTATTGTCACTGGTTCTAAGAATTCAAAACCAAGCTGCCAGTAACCTACTCTCTTACTTAGCACTCTTATCTCTTCACAGATAAACAATAAGCACACCCTGGTTCTTCTTATTTTGATTGTCTTAGGTATTAAGTAAGTTGTCATGATTTTTGACTTGTTTCCATTGTTAGCTAAGATATGTAGAACCTCTGTTTGAATTCTATAAGTATGTTTAGATTGCTTTTGGGAGGAGGTGGGAGATGTATACATCAAATTTAGAAAATGTAATTTTTTCCCACAAAAGTAAAATAAGTGATGTGCTATTATTAAGAAGTCATGAGAGCTGGGGTTTATCCTAGCTTTGTCAGTGATTGAGTTTATGATCTCGGGTGAGATCCTTAAATCATGAGCTTCTCTTAAACCATTCAGTTACTACACACATTTTTCCTGTGTGATGCCTTTCTTTATGTGCCTCATTGTGTTCCTTGTGTCATTGGGAGGATCAAATAAGATTTTATATATCTAAATATAAGAGCACTCTTATGTGTATAAAAGGCTATATAAATGAGATGTTATTGCTATTAAATTTATGGATTTGGCTATAATTTCATACAACCAAAGATTAATTGGTGAATTTCAAAATAATAAACAATTATTTAGTACAAGTATACCTCACTATCTGAAATCTATTTGGTTTCTGGGTGATGGCAGGAGTTTGGTTAAGGAGGAATACTTGTACTGCTAGTATTTGGCTTTCATATCATCAGACCAGTAGACCTAGAAGAAGGGACTTCAGCAATCTAGTCAGTGTCATGTTTTTTTCTAACTAACCTACTAATAATAGGCATTTCCACCTCTGTTGAAGGAGCTTATCTTATTAAACAAACTAAAACAGGAATATCAAGTTTTTTGTTTTTTTTTTACATTCATTGCTTTGAGCTACTTTTTGTATGACATTGTAAACTTTAATATCTGCTCTATTCCTTTTCTCAGGCAGAGGAGATATTGAACAGAATGAAGCTGATAACCGTAGAATAATTCGCTATCCAGATAGTCATCAACTCTTTGTTGGTAACTTGCCACATGATATTGATGAAAATGAACTGAAAGAGTTCTTCATGAGTAAGTAGTTTACTTTGCTTTATTGTAAAATTAAGCAGGAGGAGAAGAGAACTCTTTACATAGAGTATTGAGGATTTTGTAAAAAAAAAACATTCACCTCTCTGTACTATGTATATCTCTAGGTACTAATCACCTTGATCAGAAGGGTGTAGAAGGTTGTACCAGATGTTTCTCAGTGACTGTACTGAGTGTTGACTGGCCTGGTTCTGTAGAGGTTAGAAGAAAGAGCTGGATGAATCAGTCTTAGATTTGGAAATGGGATTCATTTGGCAAATTCAAGTCAGAAATAGAAAATAACATTATCTCTCTGAAACTGTGTAGGTAACTTCCCTTTAGAAAGGAGTAATAAAGATGCAGAAGGATGACAAAACAAGCTAGTTTTTATTGGCATCTTAAGTGAATGCCCTGTAAGAGTGAATGTACCTTAATTGTCACTGGGTATAGCAGCTTGCAACTTTTGTTTTGAAATGGATCAAGGAGATTAAGGTATTTCATCCTGAACAATTAAAGTCACAAAATATTCTGTTAAACTATTTAACCCTTGGTGTAATGTATATTTTCACAGGTTTTGGAAACGTTGTGGAACTTCGCATCAATACCAAGGGTGTTGGGGGAAAGCTTCCAAATTTTGGTTTTGTGGTTTTTGATGACTCTGAACCAGTTCAGAGAATCTTAATTGCAAAAGTAAGTGACTTAAAGGGTGTAATTCAATACTTTATTATTCCTGTTGCATTTAGTATTACTTAGAAAGTCTTATTTTAAATGGTAAAGTTAAAAATAGTTTACTATGAAATGGTATTTATGCAAAGAATAAAGATTTGTTAGTAGTTTTAAAGTCTGAAGTATGGATTGTTTTAAATTTATTTCATTATTTGCTCTGGTAATGAAGGTTGGAATAGGTTGCATATTGAGAATTTCATGAAAAGTTTTTTTGTCTCCCTGGATTTTCTTACTTATTTATGATACTACATTACTATTACTGTCTAACCTGCCCATGTAAAATTTTTTCTTCCCTTGTAAAGCCAATTATGTTTCGAGGGGAAGTGCGTTTAAATGTGGAAGAGAAAAAGACAAGAGCTGCCAGAGAGCGAGAAACTCGAGGTGGTGGTGATGATCGCAGGGATATTAGGCGCAATGATCGAGGTCCTGGTGGTCCCCGTGGAATAGTGGGCGGTGGAATGATGCGGGACCGGGATGGAAGAGGACCCCCTCCAAGAGGTGGCATGGCACAGAAACTTGGCTCTGGGAGAGGAACCGGGCAGATGGAAGGCCGCTTCACAGGACAGCGTCGCTGAGGCTCCACTGTTGGCAAAGTTTTGGCAGTGGTACATTATTCATCGTGTTTGCATTCTTGTTAATTTTTTTTGGCTTTGGAATGTGACACAGCCTTTTTGATCATTTCTTTGATGTGAAAAGCATCTTTTGGTTATCAGTTAAATTGAGGTGGACATTATTTCCCCAGTTTTACAACAGGATTCGCATTGTTAATTTATAAATCTAGACTTGGAGAATTAAGGACTGAGAAATGACCATATCTTAAACTATCTGCAACAAAATGAACTTGAAAGGACATGCCCAACTGAATTCAGGTCCTTTGAGTCAAAAAAAATCCTCTGCTGCACATTTTGTTTAAGTGTTACTGTTTCTGCCTATTAATGTTGGAAACACAAATAGTGCAATTTGTGCAATTGGAGAATCTTGCCTTTTTCCTTGGCTCCCCCCAAAAATACAAACCAACAGAAACTTGTTATGCACTAATGGGTACTCTGAACTCATTAACTTTGACATCTGCAAAGGAGGCAACAGGGGAAAAAATCTTTCATCTTTTTTTCCAGTAGCACATAGTTGTGAAATGATGAGGGCATTTTTACCTGCTTGCTGTGACCAGCGTGTGTATACATAAACCTTAACAAGACTACAAGTATATTCCAGAAGGAAATCATTTAGTTATGAACTAAATAACAAAAATCAGAACTTCAAATGCTATGGTCTTGAATATTAGACCAGATTTAGTAGCTCCATATCTTAAGATTTTTCTACCTGCCCCTCTTCAGTACAGGGATGGCTGGCTGCTCAACACACTCCTCCTCCCCCGTTTCCTTTCTTTAAGCTGTGTACAGTGAAAATTGTCTTTACTGTATTTTGTTCTCTGGTAATGTAATAAGCATGATGGTGCCTTCTATTAATACATCATTCCAGTCTTGCTGGTAATTTTGTACAGTATAGTGTATGAATTGCTGTGCTGCAAAGCCAAACAGCTACAAAATGTTGAAAAATCATTGAAGTGTATAAAAATTGCAGTATCTTTAAAATCAGTAAAATTGACTAGCATATTATTTACCTTGTTCTTCAGTTAACAACTTTGTGTTCTCTGTGGGAGGGAGTCTTGTGTGTTTGGGAGGGAGGGGGAAGGAGGAAGTCAGTTATTTGAGTAAGTCTCTTGTTGACTTTTCTGTTAGCCTGAATGTGAACGTTGAAGCGTATCACTTGAGAGGTGCTGGAAAAGTCAATCAACTTGATGTACATTTTTAGTGACATTTTAAAAGCAGTCAGATTCCATAAATGGCAAGTAAACCTGGAGTGAGGATACTGCAATTTTCAGAGAAAAGAACAGCAGCTCTTAAGTGTTTGCATTTCTATTTGGGGGGCAGGGAACTGTCATTCATTTTGCACAATTCTTGAACTGATGTCAGCACCCGAGTGGCTCTGAATTTAAGTCTGGGACGACATCTTTTATTTTTACATGAATTTCTAAACAATTCTGTGAGCAGAGTTTGTAGCTACTGGATTATTGTCTGTCTTTATAGCAAGTTCCAGTAAACCGCAAGTATGACAAAAGGATACCCAATTTTATGCTTGGAGCATTTAGTGCCTACTAGTTTCTGGATGTTTCAGGCTAGGAGTGGGGTAAATAAGTGTGACCACTTAAAGCTGCTTGTTAGCATGGAAGACTTCTCCATTCTATCTTAGTAAAAACAAACAAAAAATGCACTTGACATAATAGCAAACTGGTTCTGAATTATGGAACTGTGTTTGCTGTTTAGTAAACTAGCAAATGATGCACATATTTTGTTTTTCATGTACTGGGCGGTATAAGTAAAATTAAATCTGTCCCTTTTTTTCCCCCTTGAATGAGGTCTTCCATGTTCGAGGAAAAGTCTTGCACTATTGCGTATATTTTGGGGACACATTTCTCAGTTTCCATTTTGGGGGGGGGGTTAAGGATTTTTTTCCTGTTTGAAATACTTTTACACTTTCTGATGTATAGTACTTGAAGTTCTTAACAGAAAATTACTTTTGAGTTTTGAAGCCTGTATTCAAACTGCTTTTAAATGAGTGGTTTCTTGTCAGTGTTTTGTTTTTTATAGCATATTTTCCCTTTCGTTTCTTTCTCCTTCCCATTTTATGTATATATATATATATATATATATATATGTGTGTGTATATATATGTGTATATATATATATATATAATTTCCAATCCAAGATATTGCCCTGCCACCCATGAAAACTTCTGGCACCAAAAGTAATGACAAATGTTAAGTGTAATAGAAAATTAAAGCAAAGAGCCATTCAGCTTCAGTCTTTACATACCATGAGTAAAACATTAAAACATCACATGGAGAAGTTTACATGGTGATTGTTCACCTGCAGTACTGTGGACTTTTAACATTTTGTCCCCTTTCAGTGAACCAGAGTAAAAGTATTCATCTATCATTACTGTTATTTGCTGTTTTTTGTTTTGTTTTTTTTCTTTTTGGATGGTAATATTCTATTCTATCCTTATGACACTATTGCAACCAAATTGGCTTTACCATCTTGGCTTTAGTAGGTATAGAAGACAATGGATTACCATCTTTATTGCTGTAATGTGTTAAGCATTATATGCTAGTAGTATCTAGTTTAATTGTTTCAGGTGGAAAGTATTCTTTGAGTTTCCATTTTGAATGTGTTTGGACTAAACAAACAATAAACTACTGATGTCTGCAGCATTTATCTATGTCCCTAATTTAATCTGTAGGTTTGTGTTCCAGAATATTTTCTCCCAATTGCATTTCACACAGCCTAAGTAAAAATAAGGAATTATTCTAAAGCCAACTATTATTTGTGAAATTTTATATATAAAATAAATCATTTAAGTAAGACTTGAACATTGTTAGAGACCTATCTCAGTTCAGTTAGATACCTGGTATACAAGATAAAGAATGTTAGAACAGAATAATAAGTGGTAAGGAAGGTGAGAATGATGTAAAGCAGAAGACTAAACTTTTTTTTTTTTTTTTTATAAAAATCTTGGGTTTTCCAAAGGATTGCTAAATCATCTCAGAAGGAAAAGAGAAAGGGGATGGGAAGACTGAGTTTATCTGAAGTTAAGGACATGCCCCAGTTCAGCAATTAGAACAGATTTGTCAAGCTCTGAAGGAATATTAAAAAGGAAAGAATAGTCATAGTTATGAATATATACTTTAAATGAGTAGTGAAGTCATAAGGCCTATGTAATTTCAGAACTTCGTTAAAAGGGATGATAAAAGTGAATTTTCATAACACTTTATGAAGATTCCTTATATCAGTCTTCACAGGTTTGTACTGAAGAAAAGCCAGAACAACCATTATTTAAATACTCCTGGGCAGTAAGACTTAAGATCTTTATAAATGTATATTAAACTCCTTTCAATGTTAATTATAATGTATAATAACATCTAATTTTATGGCTATGGAAAGAATTTTTTTCTTTGCGGTACGCGGACCTCTCACTGTTGTGGCCTCCCGTTGCGGAGCACAGGCTCCGGACATGCAGGCTCAGCGGCCATGGCTCACAGGCCCAGCCGCTCCGCAGCATGTGGGATCCTCCCGGACTGGGGCACGAACCCGTGTCCCCTGCATCAGCAGGCGGACTCCCAACCACTGCGCCACCAGGGAAGAATTTTTAGAGGGGGTAAAATGTATATGCGACACTATATTGCAAACAGAACCAGATTTGAAGGAGCAAAATATCATTTGGTCCAGGAAATGTATATGGAACAAAATATTTGGAAGTTTTAGCCCTACAAGATGCTACGTTTCAAACTGTGTTATATAGTCTTTGTATCAAGTGAATGAAAATTTAGTGGATATATGTTGATATTTTTCCTTTAAATTAGGACAGCTTGCTCTTGGTTTATATTTAACTACAGGTGAAGACTTGATTTTTTTTCATTCTATGTTCATAAGACTTTCTAATTATTAAGTCGATCAATTTAATGCCAGAATTCTAAATTATATTAAATTACTGGATACATGAATAATTTATTATGTCCTGAAAGAGATTTCCCTTCGTGATGGATTTCAGTGGGTTCATATAGTGATTGTTTAAAAAAATTTTGCATAATTAAGTCAGAATTCCTAAGTAATGAAGTTTCTGGGTATTTTTGACAAAGACTGAAATCTTCCAATCTATGTAGTATATAAACACCTTATACTTCAGAATTAATAGGAAATAAAGTCTGTTTTTAGCATTACCAAATACTGGGCAAAATACTATAAATGTGGGTTTAGGATTAAACATTCACAGAAAGATTACTACTCTTGTCCTTGATCTCCTAAGAGTTTTGATAAAGCTGATTGCCTACTTGGAATGCTTTGTTTTGTGGCATTAGTAATATTCTTTTAACTGTTCCTGTTTTCTGTACTCTTTATCACCCCATAACCACCATTATCCCCCCAACACACACACATATCTCTTCTGTCCTCGGTCTCTTTCCCCACAAATTTTCTCTGAATGGTTTCATTTAGGCCAGGAACTACCTTAGCTTCAGTATATTGTCCATTCAGTAGATTCCATATAGTGTGATGGTAAAGAGAAGGGCTTTGGAGACAGTCTGGCCTTGAATGGCAACTCCACCATTCAATGGTTACATTTTCTTTTCTTTTTCTTTTTTTCTTTTTTTTTTACATCTTTATTGGAGTATAACTGCTTTACAATGGTGTCTTAGTTTCTGCTTTATAACACAGTGAATCAGTTATACATATGTCCGCATATCTCTTCCCTCTTGCATCTCCCTCCCTCCCAACCTCCCTATGCCACCCCTCCAGGCAGTCACAAAGCACCGAGCTGATCTCCCTGTGCTATGCGGTTGCTTCCCACTAGCTAGCTATTTTACGTTTGGTAGTGTATATATGTCCATTCCTCAATGGTTACATTTTCTGAGCTCCTGTTTAACTCATTTGTAAAATGAGGTGGATGATTGTGAGGATTCAGTGAATTAATACATAAAGCACCTAAAACAATGTACTGGGCACTCAGCAAGTGTTACCTGATAACTTTTTTACTCAGTTGAATTTCTACTGCCTCTCTATTCTGTGTTTCAAACACTTTTTTTAATCCTTTTTTGCCTTGTCCCCTTTTGAAGTCCTTCAGTAATTCAGAATTTGAAAGTCCAAAACAATGTGTTTTCTCTTTCTAAGTGATGTGCATACCTGGCTCTCTGATAATGAACATCTCTCTTTTTCTGACCTATTTAACCTAGAAATGTTTGGAGTCTCATCTGTTCTACTTAATATTTTCTGTTTGTCTCCCTTCTATCCATTTTTCAGGCTGCAGGAAGATCTGTTCATGCTCTTATTAACTTTCACTGGCTCATTTAATTCATTAACTATTGAGCTTCTGTGTGCCAGGTGCTGTTCTACGTCCTGTTGATAAATGAAATGAACAAGGTTCCCTGCTCTCAGGTTAAAAAGGTCTAAAAGTTAGTGTTTGCATATTTAAGAAGGTAGCTAGGGGGCAGACCATAAGGAGGTAGGTCCTTATCCCAAGAGCAATAGGAAGTTGAAGGTTTTGTTGAGTGACCAACAAAGTGAGTAATTCTACTTTGAAATGTCTGGAGTTCCATAAGTTGGGTCTCTGGGTTAATGGAAGGAGTTAAGTAATGGGTAAATGAGGTGAAAGGATGCTGTAGCAGTTCAGTCAAGAGCTATGAAAGTAGAATGGTTGTAGTAGCTTGGACTAGAGTGGTGATGTTAGAAACCTAAAGAATTTGAAAGACTTAGCGGGTAAAACAGCCAGGTCTTGGTGAGGAAAAAGGTGGTATCTAAGAATCTGAAGTTGTTGACTTGCATAATTGGAAAAGTAAGGTGATACGTGGAACAAATTACTGATTAAAAAAACAGGTTTCATGATGGGGAGGCAGGAGTGCTATTGGAACCCTCTTGGCTTTCCGTGTGAAAGGGACCTGAAAAGAGGAAGCTGTATAGAAGGGTATGTAATTGTGACTTGTGCCTTTTATTTTCAAAAACAGTATATAGAGTGGCAAGTTTTATGTGTATTTTATTTTATGACAACACTGAAGCATGGTATGCACATTATAGAAAGTAAAGAGAATCCAAAAGAATGAACATCCACAATTCAGCCTGTAGATGATCCCTATAAATACCTTGGGTGGGTGTGTGTGTGTGTGTGTGTGTGTGTGTGTTTTCCTTTATACTATTAAACATTGCTTTAATGAAGACAGACCACTTATTGGTGTTTATCAAGTGTTTATTGAGCACCTCTGTGTGCCAGGCACTGTTCTTGATGTTGAGGGTACATGAGCAGGACAAGTCCGTAGGCCTCCCTCTGAGCTTATGTACTTTACAATGGAGAAGGGTAGTTGTAAATGCCATATAAAGTAAGATAAAACAAAGCAACTGAGTGGCAACTTTAGGTGCCTAGAGTTGACATGAAACATAGGAGCTCTCCACTCAGGGACTAGATAACATGTAAAGCTTATAAAATTGGAAAAACTTTGAGGGTAATGAGAAGAAGCTGGGATAGGTGGATTTGGGTCAATGGGGGCACAATGCTAACAGGCGAACTAGACTAGATCATATAATTAGCCTACATAACCAGTTTATTTGGGTATCTTTCTAATTGCAGTATGAAGCCATTAAAGAGAATTAAGCATAGGAGTGATATGCCATGTAGAGGCTAGATGATAGGAGGATAAGAATGGAAATGAAGCTGTTGTGGTAGTTCTAGACTACTATATCTGAGGGAGGGTAATTGATTTATTTAGGTTATTTTTTGGCAGCTGAATTTAGGTGTCTGAAAGGAACTGAGAATGATTCAAGTTCTGAATAGTTAGCATAAACGTACAAATCAATGAAAATCAGGTATTTCCACTTTAGTGTAACCAGTAAAATAGTTATCTTTACACCCATTTTTATCTCTAAAATGATTTTCCTCCAATATTTGAGGGTACACTGTAAATTATACTGCTGGTAGCTTTACATCTGATTTCATATTTAGGCAAACTAAGGTGTAGTTACCTATTTTACAGTCAGGGAGACAGGCTCAGAAAGTTTATTATGGTTACACTAGTATGAAATGATTTGAAATACTGGATTAGCTATAAGAGTTGATCTACTTTAAAAGATGAGTGATTTTAGGAAAAATGGGTTTTAAGCACTAAAAGTTTAAACTTTGCAACGTATTTTTATCCTGGCTTTATTTCAGAAAATTGGAAAATCACAGCCTCGAGCATTAGCAGGCCTAAAATTAATTCAGGAACTACTGCATTCTGGAACTACAGCGTTAAGCAATGAGGCAGAGTGCAGACTTGGAACAGAAGTCAAATAGCTGTTAAATACTGAGTCTCTGAGCTGAGAAAAGGGAAGAATTTTTGAGGGCTTGTCATTTCACATATGTTATATCTTAATCTGATAACCCTGTTAAGTTCATCTATTGTTTGTTTTTAAAGAGGTGAACTAAAGCTTGGAGAGGTAAAAACAAAGCTCCGCCTGGCGTATGGTGACAAGGATAGTGACTTGGAATAGAGAAGAGATGTGAGACATTTCAGTTGGATGGTGACTTATCGTAAAGGAGTAGTGATGTTTCAAAGACGGCACTAAAGATAACCAGTATATGTGCAGGAAGTGAAAGACTTGTATAGCAGTCAGTGAATATTAGCATCTAATATGTGCCAGATACCTCCATAGGTGCTGGCTGGCAATACAGCAAATACAGCCTACCCTCAGGAAACTTGTAGTTTTTGAGGGACGGAAGCAACAAACAAGTAATTTCAGTCCTGATTAGTCCTGGGCATAATACAACTCATTTAGTTCCAACAGCAATCCTGTGAGGAGTACTATTTATTTTACAGAAGGATACATTCAGGCACAATGGGGTTAGTTACTTTCCACCTTGCTAATGGGGGGTAGAACTAGTAGAGAATGTAATAGTAACTGGAGATGGGGCTGTTCCTTAATCACTACCGGGGGTGGTAATGAAAGGCCTCAGGAGGTACCTTTGAGATCTGGAAGAGAAGGCAGCTTTGAGGAGGAAGAGCATTCCAAATAGAACAAATGCAGAGGCCCTGTATTTGGATGGAGCTTGGAGTGTTCAAGGGCATTAATGCCAGCGTGGCCATAATAGTAAGCAGCTGATATCAAGAGATAGGTAACAGCTAAATTGAGGATGGCCTTGTAGTTGGATTTTACTCTTGAACTGGGATTGTAGGGATCTGGGCAAGGAAGTGACGTGATCTGAATTAGGGAACCAGTCAGGAAGGGCTGTTGGGTGATGTCGATGGTCGCTTGGGTTAGGGTTGGAGCAGCGAAGATGGTGATAAATGGTCAGTTAATAAGATAATTTGGGATACAACCTACAACACTTGGTTATGAATTGGATTTTGAATGTGAGGGAAAGATAATTTTCAAGGATGTCTCCTAGGATTTTTATGCACCTTGGTGTGGAAGGCAGTAAGTACTCTTAACTGAGATAGAGAAGCAGGA
>NW_006782834.1:2911909-2919927 GCF_000442215.2 Lipotes vexillifer
ACGTTAAGTTCATATGCCAGTTGAATATCCAAGAAGAAATGTCAGGCAGTATGGTATGATTTTGGAATTCTGAGGAGAGCTCAGTGCTGTGATTGGTCAGCAGAGGTCTTTGCAGCTACTGGGTTAGAGAAGATCATCTAGGAAGAGAGTGTACAGAAGAGGCTGAGGACTGAGCCCTCCGACACTCCCAACACATAGGGTTGTAGAACAGGAGAACCATGCAAAGAAAACAGACAAAATATTGCAAATATTGGTGACGTGGAAAGCTAAGTTTCAAGAATTTGTCTTGGAAAGTATAGAAAGTTGTGTCATGCTGCTGAGAGGTCAAAGAAGGTGGCGAATTAATTAGGGTGGACTAACTGCTAAAATAAATAGACCGCAAAATGTCTAATGGCTCAAACACAATAGTTTCCCCCCCCCCCGCATATAATAAAGGGGGGAGTGGTCATGAAGAGGTCAGTAGTCTGGCTCCCCCTCACTTAATCGTTTAGGGACCCAGATGAATGAAGGCTCTACTAACTTCACAGTGCACAGTGTACAGTGTGGCTTCAAGATCACATTATAGTCATCTCCATTACAGCTAGCTGGAAGGGAAAAGGAACATGGAGGATCTTTTTTTTAAAAATTTTATTTATGTATTTTTGGCTGCGTTGAGTCTTCTTTGCTGCATGCGGGCCCTCTCTAGCTGCGGCGAGTGGGGGCCATTCCTCACCACAGTGCGCGGGCCCCTCACCTCGGCAGCCTCTCCCATTGCAGAGCATGGGCTCCAGTCATGCGAGTTTCAGCAGTTGTGGCACATGGGCCTAGCTGCTCTGCAGCATGAGGGATCCTCCCGGACCAGAGCTCCGTGTCCCCTGCATTGGCAGGCAGACTCAACCACTGGGCCACCAGAGAAGCCCCAACATGGAGGATCTTGAACGGAGATTTTCTCGGGCCAGGTCTGGGAATGGTACACATCTCATATTCCATTGGCTTGAATTCAGTCTCATGGTCACCCCTAACTGCAGTGGAGATTTCAGAAAATAAGCAAGCTATGCATAGAGAAAAAAGGAACCAGCTTACTGTGAGTAGCTAGTAATCTCTGCCACAGATGGCTTTGTGTAGGTCTTACTGACTTATGGGAAGAGCTATTCCAGTGAAGTGATAAGGATGAAAGCCCAAGGGAGAACAGGATGTAGGAAATGAACAGACGTTTTTCTGTAGTTTTGCTATGAATGTGAACAGGAATGCAGCAGAGGCTAGAGGAAGAGGGAACATCAAGGGGGAGTTTATAAGAGGCTTGTTATCAGTGCAGACAGAATGTATACTATTTTTAACATTTGAGGAATGGATTCCCAGGTTTATACTGTTATGCTATAGCTGTGTTGGTGACTGACAGATCAAATATGGTGTGTGCTGAACTTGACCAAATAAGTGGTGTATTGTACTTAAGGTTTCCAAATCTAATTATCTTTTTTTTTAATTAAAATTTTACTTTTTTTTAATGGGGAAAACTTTCACATGGAATACACTTCAAAAGGTAGTTGTGTAAGTGAAAAGCCCTCTTCATGCCCCACCACAAAATTCTACCTAGAGGCAGACATTTTTTATCTAATTTTTTTGTACACCCTTCCAGAGATCTTTCTATATCCAAGAGAATACAAATACACATTTTTCTTTCTTTTTAGGCATAAGTGGTGGCCCCCTGTAAAACGCACATTACTTTTATTATTTCACCATATATCATGGAGGTCATCCCATATCAGTAAACAAAGTGCCTACTCATTTTTTTTTTACAGCTGCATAGTATTCCATGTTTTTTTAAAAAAATTTTATTACAGTATAGTTGATTTATAATGTTGTGTTAGCGTCTGCTGTACAGCAAAGTGTATCAGTTATACATATACATATATCCACTCTTTTTTAGATTCTTTTCCCATATAGGCCATGACAGTATTGAGAAGAGTTCCCTGTGCTATACAGTAGGTCCTTATTAGTTATCTATTTTATATATAGTAGTGTGTATTTGTCAATCCTAGTCTCCCAGTTTATCCCTCCCCGCTGCCCGCTTTCCCCCCTGGTAACCATGAGTTTGTTTTCTACATCTGTGACTCTATTTCTGTTTGTAAATAAGTTCATTTGTACCATTTTTTAAGGTTCCACATATAAGCAATAGCATATGATATTTGTCTGACTTACTTCACTCAGTGTGACAATCTCTAGGTGCATCCATGTTGCTGCAAATGGCATTATTTCATTCTTTTTTTTTAAATTTATTTATTTTTAGCTGTGTTGGGTCTTCGTTGCTATGCACAGGCTTTCTCTAGTTGTGGCGAGCGGGGGCTACTCTTTGTTGTAGTGCGCTGGCTTCTCACTGCAGTGGCTTCTTTTGTTGCAGAGCACAGGCTCTAAGGTGCATGGGCTTAGTAACTGCAGCACATAGGCTCAGTAGTTGTGGCTCGCGGGCTCCAGAGCACAGGCTCAGTTGTGGTGCACAGGCTTAGTTGATCCGCAGCATGTGGGATCATCCCGGACCAGGGCTCAAACCCATGTCCCCTGCATTGGCAGGCAGATTCTTAACCACTGTGCCACCAGGGAAGCCCTATTTCATTCTTTTTTATGGCTGAGTAACATTCCATTGTATATATGTACCACAACTTTTTTATCCATTCCTCTGTCAATGGACATTTAGGTTGCTTCCTTGTCCAGGCTATTGTAAATTGTGCTGCAATGAACACTGGGGTGCATGTATTGTTTCAAATTATGGTTTTCTCTGGATATATGCCCAGGAGTGGGATGGCAGGGTCATATGGTAGGTCTATTTTTAGCTTTTTTCTTTTTTTTTGGCTGCGTTGGGTCTTTGTTTCTGTATGCGGGCTTTCTCTAGTTGCGGCGATCGGGGGCCTCTCTTGTTGTGGAGCACAGGCTCTAGGCACACGGGCTTCAGTAGTTGTGGCACACAGGCTCAGTAGTCATGGCACGTGGGCTCTAGAGTGCAGGCTCAGTAGTTGTGGCACGTGGGCTTACTTGCTCCGCGGCATGTGGGATCTTCCTGGATCAGGGATCAAACCTGTGTCCCCTGCATTTGCAAGCAGATTCTTCACCACTGCGCCGCCAGGGAAGTCCCTATTTTTACTTTTTTAAGGAACCTCTGTACTGTTCTCCATAGTGACTGTACCAATTTACATTCCCACCAACAGTGTAGGAGGGTTCATTTTTCTTCACACCCCAAATCTGATTGTCTTAATCACTTTTAAATGTAGTAATGAGGTCATTGAATCAATTACTAGATTGAGAACAGAATTCTCTCTTCTAAGGCAAATGTCCTTCCATCAAAGAACAAGAACTTCAAAATGAGTCAGTCCATTTCTTTTTGATAATTTAATTTATTTATTTGGCTGCGTTGGGTCTTCGTCACTGCACATGGGCTTTCTCTAGTTGCGGCGGGTGGGGGCCACTCTTCGTTGCGGTGCGCTGGCCTCTCATTGCGGTGGCTTCTCTTGTTGAAGAGCACAGACTCTAGGTGCTTGGGCTTCAGTAGTTGGACGTGTGGGCTCAGTAGTTGTGGCTCACTGGCTCCAGAGTGCAGGCTCAGCAGTTGTGGTGCACGGGCCTAGTTGCTCCACGGCACGTGAGATCTTCCCGGACCAGGGATCGAACCCATGTCCCCTGCATTGGCAGGCGGATTCCCTACCACTGCACCACCAGGGAAGTCCCCAGTCCAGTTTTTTAACAGAATGTCAGAATGTATTCATAGCTCAATAATATACTGAAAATAAAGAACCTTTTTGTAGTCTGAAGATTTTATGGCCCTTCCTTTCACTTGGTAACTCAACTGAAGTGTGCCAAAACCCATGATCAATCAGTATTTCATGAGACCTAAGTGGTGGGGTTCTTTTTGTTTTTTTTGGTTTTTTGGCAAGTAACTGACTGAAGCACGTTTTGCGGGGATGTCCAGATATGTAGAGAATGATTGTTGCCAAGAGGTGATTGCTTAGGTGAGAGATGATTGCTAAGGTGAGAAAGAGAATTGGGCTACTCTAAGCTAAAATGTATAAATTTACTGAAAAAAGATTTCTAGGCAGGCTACGTACTTCTTATCTTCTTGTAAGTCTATTGTTTTATATTGCAATGTCATTCACATACATAAAATTCACCCTTTTAAAGTGTACAATTCAGTGGTTTTTAGTATATTCACAAGGTTGTATAACTCATTACTAATTCCAGAACATTTTCATTAGCCTAAAAAGAAACCCCAGGGAATTCCCTGGTGGTCCAGTGGTTACAACTCGGTGCTTTCACTGCTGGGGTCGGGTTCAATCCCTGATCAGGGAACTAAGATCCTGCAAGCCATGCAGTGTGACCAAAAAAGAAACCCCATACCCATTAGTAGTCACTCCTCATTCCCATATCCCCCTCAGTCCCTGGTAACTACTGATCTACTTTCTGTTTGTATGGATTTGTCTATGCTGGACACTTCATATAGGTGGAATCACATAATATGTGATCTTTTGTGCCTGGCATCTTTCATTTAGCATTTTATTTATTTATTTATTTATTTATTTATTTATTTATTTGGCTCTGCCAGGTCTTAGTTGTGGCATGTGGCATCTTTAGTTGCAGCATGTGGGCTCCTTTGGTTGTGACATGTGGGCTCTTAGTTGCAGCATGCAGGATCTAGTACCCTGACCAGGGATCAAACCTGGGCTCCCTGCACTGAGAGCGTGGAGTCTTAACCACTGGACCACCAGAGAAGTCCCAGCATACTGTTTTTAAGATTCATCCATGTTGTAGCATCTATGAGTACTTTATTCCTTTTTAAGGGGGAATAATATTCCATTGTATGGATATAGCACAGTTTATCCATTCATCAATTGATGGATATTTGAGTTTCACTTTTTGTCTACTATGAAATCAATTCATATGAATATCAGTACTGCTGTGAACATTCATGTACAAGTTTCTGTATGAACATATGTTTTCATTTTTCTTGGGTCTATACCTAGGAATGGAATTGCTGGGTCATATGGTCCTTAGTCTCTCTTTTTTTTTTTTTTTTTTGCGGTACGCAGGCCTCTCATTGTTGTGACCTCTCCCGTTGCAGAGCACAGGCTCTGGACGCGCAGGCTCAGTGGCCATGGCTCATGGGCCTAGCCGCTCCGTGGCTTGTGGGATCTTCCCGGACCGGGGCACGAACTCGTGTCCCCTGCATCGGCAGGCGGACTCTCAACCACTGCGCCACCAGGGAAGCCTTCCTTAGTCTCTTTTTAACCTTTGTTTCTTTGCCATCTCTCCAGGCTTTCTTGTTGCCAGTCTCATACACTCCCACAGTGTTTTCTTTAGATTTTTAGAACATTTCACTTTCTTTAGTGATTAAAATGTGCAGTTCAACCTCTTTCTGTATTGTCTCACTTGTTCATGTTACGATTTTTTAGGAAAAGTTTATGACTTTTCATACTGCGACCTCAAGTTTCTTTGAATTCAGTTCCAATGACATTTTTCAATAAACTTCAGCTACCCAAAGGAATGGCCAAACATTCCACTCTTTAGAGCTCATCATCATCATCTTGTGCCATTTCCAAAATCTTAAATTCACAACTTGCTTTCTTTGACAGTAACTTTTTCTCCTTTTTCACTCCCATTAAACTTAACTCTTCATGCCTATGATGAGCTCCATTTTCTCAGTGCCCCTGTATTTTCAGCTTATTAGTTAACTTGTCATAATTTATCTTCTGATCTAGCTGGAACCACGGCAAACCATTTCAATTGTGCTTTCTCCATCACCCTTGATTTCTTAACTTTTTTGTTTAATCTCCTTGCACTACCACTTCTCTAAGTAGCTTACATACTGTCTGTTTTCTCCATTCTTTTTTTTTTTTTTTTTTTTTTTTTTTTTGTGGTACGCGGGCCTCTCACTGTTGTGGCCTCTCCCATTGCAGAGCACAGGCTTCGGACGCGCAGGCTCAGTGGCCACGGCTCACAGGCCCAGCCGCTCCGCGGCATGTGGGATCCTCCCGGACCGGGGCACGAACCCGTGTCCCCTGCAACAGCAAGTGGACTCTCAAACACTGCGCCATCAGGGAAGCCCCTATTTTCTGCATTCTTGAACCTGAGGATGCCAAGTCCTATGAAACAGAGTCAGTTGGTTTCACTGTAAATTCATGGTGTCCATGCTCAAGTGGGCACATTTTACTATTTCGTATTCCTTTCATATCAAAATGTCTTCTTTCATAACTACCTATTTCAAGGAATTTCTGCTCACATATCCTTGAGCCTCAATCTCACCATTATCTTTTTTCCTGCAGAAATTTTTTTTAGAGAAGATCTAAGCCAGCTAATGTGTCTGTCCTACACTTTTCTGTTTTTCCTCTTTTCTAGAAACTTCTTCAAGGCTAAGTCCTTTTCATACTTTATCACCTTCTCTTCACTACCTTTCCTTGGTTTTTCATTAATTATTCCTTTTCTTGTCTCTTTAAAGTCCCTCTCTCTCTGTTCCTTTTCCTTACAAAGATTTTCTTGTTTAAAATTTCTTTTTAAAATAAACAATAACCCAATCTCGCTTCTACATAATACTGCCTCCTCTTCACCAAACATGTATCAATAGATGACTTTACCCAGGATGTGTAATTCTCTGCCTCCCCACCCCCGCTCCCCAGAAGATTTGAGTTTTATAGCAAACCGTATTGTACAGACCTGGGGCCCAGGGCCTCAATCCGGCTGGGTCCCCCACTTGTCCCCTGCCAGGTTGCCTCCTCGCCATCCCCCCAAGTAGCCCCATCCTCAAGCCTTTCAAGATCCCCATGACACGCACCCCGCAGCCTTTGATCTGCGCAGTCCCTTCCCCCATCCGCACACCTCCATTACCTGAGGTATGTGAATAGATCCCCCTTCCCTACATGGTATGGTATAACCTGGTTCCCGTGGGAGGCCTGGGCTGAGGGGCAGGACTGGGCCACCAGGGATGTGTAATTCTTGAATACCCTATGCCACCTTTACAGTTGGCTTTCAAACTCAATTCTTTTAGAAATTGTTTTCTCAAGCATTATCTAGTCACCAAATCCAGTTTTTTAGTCTTTATCCTTTTGGTTGCCTGTGGGATATAAACAGGTTATTTTAAACTTCAGGGCCTTTTGCTTAGAGGTACCTTTAAAATGTTTATGTTGTTGAATATTTTTGTAAAGTTACAAAAGTAACATATTTTTACATTCTTCTCAAGCTTCAGGCCTAACAAACCCAGATTTGCCAGTTTATAAAAGGGAATCTGCTTCTCATATAAAAGAAGTTCATCACATTCTATTATAGCCTATAGAGATAACTAAATGGGGCATGGCTCCCTCCAACATGGTCACACCTAAGGGTAGAGCTAATTACATCTTGCATTGACTAAAGAATTATATTCTTTCCATATCCAGGTCCCAGGTCTGGTCCTCATTATTACAGTTTCAGGAACTGGATTTTTTTTTTTTTTTTTTTTTTTTTTCGGTGCGGGGGCCCTCTCGCTATTGTGGCCTCTCCCGTTGCGGAGCACAGGCTCCGGACGCGCAGGCTCAGTGCCCACGGCTCACAGGCCCAGCCGCTCTGCGGCATGTGGGATCCTCCCGGACCGGGGCACGAACCCGCGTCCCCTGCATCAGCAGGCGGACTCTCAGCCACTGCGCCACCAGGGAAGCCCCAGGAACTGGATTTTAAGCAGTTCGATCAAGGTTATCCGGCACTGGAAGATTAATTCATTCTAAGCAAACTCACAAAAGCTTATTCATAAACCAGAATGTTTATTTCTTTGTATACAAGAAGGAATTAATACCTTAATATTGACTATGGGTATAAATACCTGCTATCCAGGACACTCTCCTAACTGGATCATGGTATTATGGGTACCAAATAGAATTACACAATGGTGAGTTTTTATGATTTAACATGAAAATAACTGAGTGCTTAAGGCTTCCTTACTGCAGAGGTATGGCTTAAACCCGAAATTCCTTGAATATGAGGAAAGCCCTGTTCTTTTTTTTTTTTTTTTTTTTTTTTTTAACAGGGCC
>NW_006782834.1:2920031-2970869 GCF_000442215.2 Lipotes vexillifer
CGGCAGGCGGACTCTCAACCACTGCGCCACCAGGGAAGCCCGAAAGCCCTGTTCTTGTGTGACTTCAGCACGTGCATGATTCTGACCTACCAGTCTTGCCTAATCATGGATTGAGTTGGTCTGTGCCTGAAACATCGCATCCCCAGCTGCACCCTATTTGGCTGTCTTTCATACGCCAGTATTGCTCATGTCTTTTAGTTCCCCAACCGTCTTAGCCCTTTTCCTCTTATTTCATTCATGTCCTCTCTTCCCCTTCCATGTTATCTCCAAGTATTTCCCTCACTTTCATTGCCCAGGCTGTCCTCCCCAGGGTCCCTTCTAACGCCAGTTCTGTCATCATTTACCTACTTTCACCTTGCCTCTCCTACTTATCACCTCCTAGACTGTCACCCTCATCTCCTACCTGGCAGACTGACTCCACTGCCCAGACCGGAAAGGAAGCGTCGAATCGCCGTCAAGCCCGAACCTTCCCGGTTGAGGGGCTTCAGAGCCCACTCCCCGGCCCAGCCGAGGAGCTTGAAGAACCCTTCATCGCGCTCTTTGCACGGCCACCCCCTAACATTTTCACCGAATCCTACAAAACCACCACCACTTTTAGCCTCCCCGTGAGCACCAGAATCGCCTGTTGTCCTCAGTCGCGGTCTCCGAAGAGCGGTCTCCAGGTGAAGGCAGAAAGGTGCTTCCTTACTTGAGAAGGTAGGTGTGTGCTGATGCTGGCGTCTGCGCATCAGTGATCAGAACCTGAACCAAGCCCCAGGCGAACTGGATGGGTGGTTGGCGCTAAGCCAATCAGAGATCTCGATCACAGAACCCAGCCAATCAGAACACGGGAGGCTCGGCGCACTCGGGGGCGGGCCCGGACGGGTGAGGATCCGCCCCTTGCAGCTTGGTGGCCAACGCCTTGGCCCAGGGCTAGCTAGAGGCGAGCAGGTTCACGGACTCCAGGGACCGGGCGCTTTACGAGCTGGGAGGCGGTGCCCTAGCACCCCAGCTAACTTCCCTACAGGCCTTGGCCTTAACAGGTATTGGTGCCTGCCGTGGACGCATTTAGACCCCGGCCTTTTCTCTCTGGAGACTTTGTGCCTATGGTTGGGGACAGAGTGAGGTCGTTGCCTTGACGACGACAGCATGCGGGCCGCGGTCCTCCTGAGTGTGAACTTGCGGTGGGTTGAGGCCAGCCTGCCTCCCTGCCTGCTTCACCTGGGACCCCTGACTGTGTCTGCGGAAGAAATCGTGACAGCAGTAGAATTGCTAGTTTGCTAGTCAGCATCTTTTAGACCTGAGAACGAGATGCATTTTACCTCAATTTTATTTCCAAGTTGAAAACCTTTGGGTATTTCCACGCCAAAGGATTTAAAAGGAACAGTAAGTATAATACTTTTGAAAGCTTCTATTATCTCGTTCTTTTATCTATAAAAGATTTCAACCTGTCTTTAACAAAATAAAAAATAGCATTTTTTTATTATCTAAATTATTAGTATGAGAACCATATGCTTCCATGGCACATGTCCAGAACTACCACATTGCCAGTTGGCCAGGTTTCCTTTTAGTCTGTATAACCCTTAACATTCCCAAGTAGAAGGCATGAGAAGTTATGGTTTATGAGTAACTGTTTCAGGAAACAAGAGGCTTTTTAAGCCTTGATACTTCTAAAGTATTTGTGGGAAGTGCCACTTGAAAAAACAGGTGTGTTCAGTGTGCTGTGACCAAATGTGCAGTTGGTGGGAGAATACAATTGTAGTCAACGTGTAGAATGTTAGCTTGTGACATGCTTCAGAACCTCTTAGACATGCTTAAGGTAATTTTAACTGTGTTCACTTTGCATTTCCAAATATTGAGGACACTAATTGCATATGCTTTAAAATGATCCAGGTTATAGATTCCAGCTATTTTTGTCCTTGGTATGATAAGCCTAAAGTCTAGTCCTTAATAAAATATGCTGTTTTAGTGGAAGGAAAAAAAAATTAAAGGAAAGAGAGAATTACACTGAGAATTTTTCTTCAAACACTGACATTTTATTTAAAAATAGTTAATAGAGGTTAAATGGAAGTTAAAATGTCAAATGTATAGAAAGTTAGTGTCAGAGACACTGTTCTGTAAACAGTTTATAGTAGAACCTACCTACTATCAAAGCTGGTAGTAAAATAATGAAATAATTGGGTTGGTGTTGACTGGGATGTATTTATTTTCTCCCTCCCGAAGATCAGTCTTCTGACTTTCCATATATATATACTATATATATATATATATATATATATATATATATATATAATAATTATATATATATCCCCTAAATTGTCAAATGTAAACTGTTGAAAATGTATACATCAGATTATCACAGTTTGCTAGAACAAAGAGGATATTTGTTTTGTCTTTGTCATCAGTGTACCAATAGGGAAGCAAGGAAAACATCACAATTCACAATCTGGGTAAATTAATTTTAGATTGCTGTAGGTACACTACTAATGTTATAAGTAAGAATTTTTTTTCTTTCCAAGTTTTATGAATGAGTGTTTTTATATTGTCAGGTTAAAAAAAAATTCAACTATGAATCATCATTTGAATGTATAGTTACCAATAGACATTTTTTTCCCCAAAAAACTTTTAGAACCATGTTGGGATTAACAGAAATATTTTTTATTCTTTGCTTCTGGAATTTAATTTCAAAATCAGATTGTAAAAATAAATTTAACTTTGAAGTTGTAGTTTATTAGCTTTTATATTTCATGGCGATCAAAACGTATGAAGTAAAATCTAACCGTATCTGGGCTTAAAAGTTTCTTGCTATACCAAAATATGTAGTGGAATGATTGCTGGTCCTTCACCAATTATTAGTAAAGTAAGAAAGATTTTGTTAGGATTGCCTTCATCCAGAAAATGTCATATAATGGGATGTAAAAGAATTCTAAACACAAAATTCAAATAATCATACTTATAGTGAATAATCATTAAAAAGATTTTTGAAATACTGTATTTGGTACACTAACATTTAATTATTAAAAATCTGCTTACATACTGTGATGTCATTGCTGTTATTTTATATGTTCAATATAGGAATTTAATTACTATGGTAATAAAAGTAAACAAAAATAGTTGATCAGAAGTTGTTAGTGTTAACTTGGTAATATTTTTCCCAATAGACTAGAAAGCGCATAGAGATCCTCAACTTTGATCTTTTAAACCTGATGTAAAAAAATAAATTTTATCTTCACTGTAACCAAATTCACTTGTGTGTTTTTTACCTTAAAGTGAAAAGGAATTGTGTTTTTCTAAAGTAAACTGTTATTGTTTTGTATAATAGTTCAAGTATTGCTTTATCTTAATTAAAAATATATTGAAATTTCATTAACATGACATTTAGTAATTTAAATTTGAAGTTAATGGCTTCAATTCCATTTGCCTTTTGTCTATTATGAAATGTATGTGAATATTTTGAAAACATAACTTAGATGCAGAAACATTACACAGGACAGCCATCGATGCAGTGTCTGCTCTAATATGGAAAACAGGTGTGGAAGAATTAATTTGGGAGCGTGAAGGAAATTAATATACTCAACATAATTAACTCTATGTTTTGGTTTCCACAGCAAGAAGAATTCCTACTGGTTTTTAATTAAAATGGAAAAATATGAGAACCTAGGATTGGTTGGAGAAGGGAGCTATGGAATGGTGATGAAGTGTAGGAATAAAGATAGTGGAAGAATTGTGGCCATCAAGAAGTTCTTAGAAAGTGATGATGACAAAATGGTTAAAAAAATTGCTATGCGAGAAATCAAGTTACTAAAGGTAAGTTATCACATATATTGAATTGAAAAAAAAGAGTTGTTTCTTGAGTGACAGTAATTTTTTTTAAAAAATGCTGTTTTTATATTTGTTTTATTTCCATAACTTGGTTTAAAGTATAAATTTCTTCCTTTTTGGCAGTAAACAACAAGATTACATATACATATTCATTTATCTCATGAATATAAACATGATTTTAAAATTATTTGTTGCTTCTCTCTTATCTGCCTATCTATCTATTTACCAACAACTGTGTTGGGGGTCTCTAAGACCACCTCAAGGTTTGATGATTCACTAGGATGACTCACAGCACGCAGCAAACAGTTGTACTCTTGGCTATGGTTTATTACAGAGAAAAGATATAAAGGAAAATCAGCAAAGGGAAAAGGCACATGGGGTGAATTCCAGAGGAAACCTGTCACTTTTCTTCCAGTGGATTAACACAGGATGCACTTACTTCCTCCAGCAATCAGTTATGACAATACATGTGAAATATTGTCTACCAAGGAAATTCATTAGAGACTCAGTGCCCAGAAATTTCCTGGGGCCTTGTCACAGAGGTACCCCCTGCCTGGCTCATAACAAAATCCCAGACTCTCAGAAGAAATGCAGGTATTCAGCATAAACCATATTGTTTGCACAGTGAGCCGCTTTATCAGTTCTGGAAATGAAGGAACACTTCTGAAATCCAAGTACCCAGGTAGCGAACAAGGGCTCACTTTGTAAGCCAACTTTCTAGGGATAAAAGTCTCAGACCTGCTATGTTAACTGCTTCCCACCACCAACCCCCATCAGTCTAGCCTGAATTTTCTCAATTTTATTTATCTTTAGAAAGAACCAATGTTTGGCTTTGTTGATCTTCCCTGTTGTGTATTTCTTTTCTATTTCATTAATTTTTGTTCTTTAGTATTTCATACCTTCTACTTATTTTGGGTTTATTTTACAGTCCTTTTTCCTAAACTTCTGAGTTATATGCTTACTTCTTTAATTTCTAGTTTTTTTCCCCCTCATATATGCATTTAAGGTTATAACTTTCCTTCTAAGAACAGCTTGGTATGTATCCTAGAAATGTTGATTAGCAGTTCAAAATATTTTCTCATTTTCCTTAATTGCCAAACATGTGGAAAATTTCTAGGTTTTTCTCCTTGGTTATTTACTTTTGACCCAATTGCCCTGTGATCTGAGTATATGCTGTGTAAGATTTTATTCCTTAGAATAAATACCTAATATTTATTTTTTCCACTATTTATCAATTATTCCTGAGTTTCTTTCTTTTTTTAAAAAAAATTATTTATTTATTTATTTTTGGCTGCGTTGAGTCTTTGTTGCTGCACATGGGCTTTTCTCTAGTTGCGGTGAGTGGGGGCTACTCTTTGTTGCAGTGCGCAGGCCTCTCATTGCGGTGGCTTCTCTTGTTGCAGAGCATGGGCTCTAGGCGCACGGGCTTCAGTAGTTGGGGCTTGCAGGCTCTAGAGCACAGGCTCATTACTTGTGGCATGTGGGTTCAGTAGTTGTGGCTCATGGGCTCTAGAGCGCAGGCTCAGTAGTTGTGGTGCACGGTCTTAGTTGCTCCACGGCATGTGGGATCTTCCCAGACCAGGGCTTGAACCCGTGTCCACTGCATTGGTAGGCGGATTCTTAACCACTGTGCCACCAGGGAAGCCCCTGCCATATTTTTACATATCCCTTGGATTCCTCTTACCCCTCTTAGGGATTAACTACCTTTACTAGTTATCACTGATCTACATTAAATTTTCCCTGTCCTGGCACAGGCACACTACCAGCCCAGGGCCTCCTCAGTAAGTTCAAAGTACTTGCTTTAGAGTGTCTTGTTTTCTGTGTTCTTCATTATTATTTATATTGGATATTGTTTTTGGAAATTTATTTGTAGAAATGTTTTGAGGCTAAGATAGATAAAAATTATCTTCTTCCAGAGAGGATATTCATTTGCTTCTGCCAGGTACGTGGGGATGCTCCCAGCCTAGTATGTTAATCCAAATTCAAGGTACAGGTGATGTGAAGCCTGGACTGGTTCATTTCCATTCATTTTCACTGGGGAAGGTTTAGTCCTTAGGGTCCCAGCTTAAACTGGAGGTGTTTTCTGAAAGACCCCGTCTTTGCAAGGCATTAAGACTTGACTCTTCCTTCCGTCTTAGTCCCAAGAGGACACAAAAATCTAACCTCAGTTCAATATCTGTTACTTCATAGCAAAATCAGCTTTGAGTCCTGAGATTAATTCTCTGAGTTCTCCTGTTATTGATTTTGACCCAGTAATTCCTTGCTATCATCTTAGGTCTATTTCTATATGCTTAAGAAGATTTCCCATCCTTGTTCTCTTCGCTTTTTGGTTTTTGAGCGTTCTACTCAGATATCCTCTAGCTCAGAGATTCTTTCATCAGCTGTGTCCAGTCTACCAATAAGCCAACCAAAGGCATTCTTATTTTGTTACAGTGCTTTTGTTTTTTAAAATTTTTTTATTTTTTAATTTTTATTTATTTATTTGGCTGCACCGGGTCTTAGGTGAGGCACGAGAGCTCTTAGTTGCCACATGCGGGCTCCTTAGTTGCGGTATGCAGGATCCAGTTCCCTGACCAGAGATCAAACCTGGGCCGCCTGCATTGGGAGCGCAGAATCTTAACCACTGGACCACCAGGGAAGTCCCTGTTTTTTGTTTTTTTTAATCTCCAGCATTTCTTTTGATTCTTTATTAGGATTTCCATCTCTCTGCTTACATTGCCCATCTGTTCTTGCATGCTGTCTACTTTACCCATTAGAGCCCTAAGCATATTAATGATAATTGTTTTAAATTCTTGGTCTGATAATTCCTACATCCCTGCCAGGTCTGCTTCTGATGATTTTTCTGTGTCTTCAAATAGTGGTTTTTGTCTTTTGGTATGCCTTGTAATTTTTTTCTTCAGAGCTGGGCATGATGTACCAGGTAAAAGGAAGCGCTGTAAATAGGCTTTTAGTAATGTGGTGGTGAGGTTGGAGGAAGGGAAGTGTTCTGTAGTGCCATGATTAGGTCTCAGTCTTTCAGTGAGCCTATGCCAGTAGCCTGTGAACTTTACAAGTGTTTTTCAGGTTTTTTGTCCCCTCCTTAGGTGGGATAGGATGGCTACAGTAGGCTGGAGTTGGCTATCTCCCTTCCTCAGCTGGTTAGGCTCTGCTTAACTAGTTCCCCTCAAGGGCAGGCCTTGTTAAGGACAGAGTGCTGTGGCATTTTTCCAAATGGTTCCTTTTTTCCTCTCCCTGTGAAAGCTGAAGGAGATTCTTCTCTGAAATTTACTATCGGAACTTGGCTGAGCTCCTAGAAATAACATCTTACAGTGTTATGTGGATGCCCTTGTGACAGGGTTTCCCTGAAGTTTTTAACTCTCGGGCTTGGCCACATTGAGCTTCTGGTAACTTATCCATTGAAGTTCAGGTTTTCCTGCCTTGGCATTGGTTCCCACAGAGCTTTGCCCTCGTGAGTCTCTGTTCCAGGAAGCAGAGACTCCCTGCGTTTGCTGGTTTGTCTCTCCAGTCTTGGAGCCGGTGGTTTGAGATGTTCTCATAAGAGATGAGATGTCCTCTCATCTCTTATGAATCCAAAAAGAGTTGTTGATTTTTTAGTCTACTCAGTTTTTTACTTGTTAGGATGGAGTGGAGACTTCCAAGCTCCTTACATGTGGAACAGGAAACCGGAAGTCTACATACCTTTTATTATTTTATTATGTTTTAATTTCTTGGCTGCGAGGCTTGCAGAATCTTAGTTCCTCGACCAGGGATTGAACCTGGGCCCGCACTCAGCAGTGAAAGTGTGGAGTCCTAACCATTGGACTGCCAGGGAATTCTCTACATACCTATTAAAATTTAAGTTTACTAGAAGTTTGTGTGTGTGTGTGTGTGTGTGTGTGTGTGTTTACTTATAATAAAAAACCAAGTGAAACATTAGGCCATTAGACTAAGGTGGCTCTTGGCACCCTATGTAAACAAATCAAAGGAAACCTAAGTCAGACTCAATTCCTGTAAATGCTCAAGGTTAAGACATTGTAAGTTAAGCACAACCAGTCACAGTCAACTAGGCTTTCCCAAGTAAAGCAACCACTTAAGCTGGAACCAACCAATCAAATAATTTACTTGCTTTGCTTCCATGTCTGCTCTATAAAAGCCTTTCCCTTAGCTTCTTTTTTTTTCCTTTTTAAAATAAATTTATTTATTTATTTATTTTTGGCTGCGTTGGGTCTTCGTTGCTGCGCACGGGCTTTCTCTAGTTGTGGCGAGCGGGGGCTACTCTTCGTTGTGGCAGGCAGCCTTCTCATTGCGGTTGCTTCTCTTGTTGCGGAGCACAGGCTCTAGGTACACGGGCTTCAGTTGTTGCGGCGCGAGGGCTCAGTAGTTGTGGCTTACAGGCTCTAGAGTGCAGGCTCAGTAGTGATGTCACAGGGGCTTAGTTGCTCTGTGGCATGTGGGATCTTCCTGGACCAGGGCTCAAACTCGTGTCTCCTGCATTGGCAGGCGGATTCTTAACCACTGTACCACTAGGGAAACCCTTTCCCTTAGCTTCTACCAGTAGAATGTTCCTAACTTCTTTCAGTATCGTGCTGCCCGGTTCAAATCAATGTTTGCTCAAATAAACTCTTGTCAATTTTAGCGTGTTTATCTTTTAACGCACTGATACAAATTTTATTTATCTGCTCATTTTAATTTTTGAAAAGGTAACATATGAATATGCTATAAAATTAAAATGCATTTCCCTGCCACCTTTGTGTACCAGCTATTTAGTTATACCTTCCGTAAGGAGCTGTATCCATCAAAGGAATTCTGGTGTGTGTACATATATCAAATGGCAGCAAATTCTACACACTGACCTGCATCTTGCCTTTTTTCCACTTAATGTAGCTTAGTGATTATTGCATACCCGTGGACATAAAACTGCCTTGTTCTTTCTAACTGCTGCATTTTATTTCATTGTATGGATATGTGTTAATTCACTTAATATATTTGGAAAGTGCTTTGTGATCCAACCTGGAATCTTTTGTTTTAATAGCTAAGTTTAGCCCATTTATAGTTATGATGTAACATAAGTTTGGTCTCAGTTTTCCATTTTTTCCCCTCTAGAGTCAGAATGGCTTAGTGGTTAAGAGTAAGAAATCTAAATATTTTGTATGCAAGTCAGCTGCAGGTCTGGGTGTGTTTATAAGGCAGATGTTCTGCACATGAAGGAGGAACTAAACAAAACTGAAATCTTTTCAGGAAAAGACAGAGGCTGCAATTCCTGGGTTCTAATCCTCCTCTACCAGTTATTGCTGTGTGACCTTGACCAAGTTACTTAACCTCTATGTGCTTTAGTTTCCTCATCTGTAAAACAGGATAATAATTGCAACTATTTTATAGGGTTTTTGTGCTTAAGGTAATGGAACATAGTAAGCACTATGTAGGGGTTATTATTATTTATAATATTATGTATTTTATTACTATTTTAAAAATATTTTTCTATATAGTCTACTTTTTAAAAAAATTTATTTTTGGCTGTGTTGGGTCTTTGTTGCTGAGCGCAGGCTTTTTCTAGTTGTGGTGAGCGGGGGCTACTCTTCATTGCCGTGCGCAGACTTCTCATTGCGGTGGCTTCTCTTTTTTTTTTTTTTTCTTGCGTTATGCGGGCCTCTCACTGTTGTGGCCTCTCCCATTTGCGGAGCACAGGCTCCGGACGCGCAGGCTCAGCGGCCATGGCTCACGGGCCCAGCCGCTCCGCGGCATGTGGGATCTTCCCGAAACGGGGCACGAACCCGCGTCTCCTGCATCGGCAGGCGGACTCTCAAGCACTGCGCCATGCGGTGGCTTCTCTTGTTGTGGTGCACAGGCTCTAGGCACGCGGGCTTCAGTAATTGTGGCACAAGGGGTCAGTAGTTGTGCCTCGTGGGCTCTAGAGCACAGGCTCAGTAGTTGTGGCACACAGGCTTAGTTGCTCTGTGGCATGTAGGATTTTCCCGGACCAGGGCTCGAACCTGTGTCCCCTGCATTGGCAGGTGGATTCTTAACCACTGTGCCACCAGGGAAGAAGTCCCTAATTACTTTTTAAACATTGGATGTGTTTCCTTTGGTAATTTGGAAAGGTTTTTTTTTTTTCTTATAAATGAAAATCTTTATTTCTTATTTTAATCTACAATGATTTCCCTGAGTCTTCAGAAGATTAACTTTTACATAAAATATTAAATAGCAATTATAAATTATACTTTGTTGGAAAGGTTTTATTTTGTACTTTTTGTTACCTTTATAACTATAGAGTTATATAATATAGTTAATCCTTTGTAAAGTAATTATTATATTTCTGTTTCCTCCTCTCTCCCAATCATCCACCATCTGATTTTAGAAGCTATCTTCTTTATCTTAGTGCTTACCATTAAACCTGTAAATATAATTAGACCTTATAATTAAGAATTTCAGGTTAAAAGTATAATTCTGTCCCATTGACAAGGAAATCCACATACATACTCTCTTTTTTTTTCATACTCTCTTATTTTGTTTGCATCTTCTCTTCTTTCTCCTAAGTTTGTTGCTAGTATCATTTGTACATTGTTAGGTTTTAAATATTCACTTTCTATTTTGTAACTGTGATACCCACATTTGTATAACACTTAGTCCTGCACTAATGGATTTACTGCTCATGTTCAGAAAATTTTCTCTGCTGTCTTTTTCTTGAATGACAAGTTTTTTGGGTATAAATATTCTTTCTTTCCTTGAGGATTTTGAGGACTGTATTCTAGTAGTTTCCTCCTCTTTAAAAAAGAGGCAACGGCGAATTTCCTGGCGATCCGTTGGTTAGGACTCTGTGGTTTCACTGCCGAGGGCTCAGGTTCGATCCCTGCTCGGGTAACTAAGATCCCGCAAGCTGCGTGGTGTGGCCAAAAAAAAAAAAAGAGGCAACATTTCCTGGTGAGTGTTCATCTGCCATTTGTGTTTCCTTCTCTTTTCTTTTTTTTTTTTTTTTTTTTTTTTTTTTTTTTTTTTGCGGTACACAGGCCTCTCACTGTTGTGGCCTCTCCCGTTGCGGAACACGGGCTCGGGACGTGCAGGCTCAGCGGCCATGGCTCATGGGCCCAGCCGCTCCGCGGCATGTGGGATCTTCCCGGACTGGGGCACGAACCCGTGTCCCCTGCATTGGCAGGCGGACTCTCAACCACTGCGCCACCAGGGAAGCCCTCCTTCTCCTTTCTTATAGTATCTTTGAATAGAGACTGGATCGGTTCCTTTTTGATTGTTTCTTATCTTGTAACAAAGTGAGCCCCTCCTGGACCAGCTATTTGTAGGAGATTCATTTTCAGGAAAACCTGTGGTCTTGTTCCAGGCTAGCAGGAATCCACTATGGTTCACAACGATTTTCCTTACAACACAAGCCTGAGTGTGGGATTGACTTATGTTATCCTTACCTTCTCTGAAACTTGTAGTTGCAGATTTGTTCATAATGAATTGTTTTGCCTTCCACTTGGCTTCACTGACAGATTGTTTCCAGCAAATGAGTTCCTATGCGATTATTCAGGCGCCCTCTCCTCCTGTTCCTTGGTGCCATTTAGTTCTAGGGATGGTTTCACTGACAGTCTATGAACCCTGTTCTCATTATACCAAAGAAGGTTTTTTGTTTTTGTTGTTGTTGTTGTTGTTTTTCTTTTCAGGGTATGTCACCAACTTTAGAAAGCTCTGCTCTACCAGCTTTGTAGCCACAGATGATCTCTTGGTATCTTCCTAGACTCCTGTTTGACCTTCACAGTGCCACCTCGTTTGCTGTGGGTAGGGGTCATAAATCCTTCTTAGTTTCATCAAAGATGGAGCTACATTTCTTTTACTCATTGGCTTTGTTGTGTTCTCTGAGAGGAGAATAGAGCAGTATGGTCTTTTTGACTCTAATTTAAAAACCAGGGCTTCCCTGGTGGCACAGTGGTTGAGAGTCCACCTGCCGATGCAGGGGTACATGGGTTCGTGTCCCGGTCTGGGAGGATCCCACGTGCCGTGGAGCAGCTGGGCCCGTGAGCCGTGGCTGCTGGGCCTGCGCATCTGGAGCCTGTGCTCCACAATGGGAGAGGCCACAGCGGTGAGAGGCCCGCATACTGCAAAAAAAAAAAACAAACCAAAATATATTTTCACAATTTATACCGTTTATGCATTTTATTTATGTTTTTCTTATGCTAAGATCTCTTTTAGACTGTGACTAATTACTAGTAATTTGATCTTGTAAAAACTATTTTGTATTTTTCTTTTTATAACAGCAACTGAGGCATGAAAATCTCGTGAATCTGTTGGAAGTGTGTAAGAAAAAAAAGCGATGGTACCTAGTCTTTGAATTTGTTGACCATACAGTTCTTGATGACTTGGAGCTCTTTCCAAATGGACTAGACTACCAACTAGCTCAAAAGTATTTGTTTCAGATTATCAATGGAATTGGATTTTGTCACAGTCACAGTGTAAGTGTTTAGTTTAAACAATTATTTAAAAAGTTAAAAATTTAGAAGAGTGTACAATGGACACCCATATACCTACCGCTGAATTCTATACTTGTTAAAACTTTGCTATATTTGTTTTATGACATATTTATTTATCTGTTCATCCATTTATCTACTTATTAATTTGTCTTATTTATGCATTTTCTTAAAGTAAGTTGCAGACTTCAACTCTAAATACTTCAGCTCTGCATGTCATTAACTAGAGTTTGCAGATTTTTTGTTTATTTTGAGGTAACATTTACTGAGTGAAATGCACAAACTTTAAGTAATGAGTTTTGGCAGATACATACATGTAAGAATCCATTTATTTGTTAGTTCAGATTCTCTTGCCTAGTTGTGAAATATGAAAATCCCTGCTATTACTCTGTTGTCTATCACAACAATTTTATATCCTTTGAGAATCATATAAAAGCAATTCTAGGGGACTTCCCTGGTGATGCAGTGGTTAAGAATCCACCTGCCAATGCAGGGGACACAGGTTCGAGCCCTGGTCCAGGAAGATCCCACATGCCGCGAAGCAACTAAGCCCACGCGCCACAACTACTGAGCCTGCGCTCTAGAGCCCACGAGCCACAACTACTGAAGCCTGCGCTCTAGAGCCCATGCTCCACAGCAAAAGAAGCCACCACAATGAGAAGCCTGCGCACCACAACGAAGAGTAGCCCCCGCTCACCACAACTGGAGAAAGCCCGTGTGCAGCAACGAAGACCCAACGCAGTCAAAACTAACTGACTTAATTAATTAATTAATTAAAAAAAAAGAAAACCAGTTCTAGGTAAAATGACACAAAGTATAAAATAACTAACACAGTGATTCTGCCAGTTTTACAAAATATTTTAAATGACATTTTTTGTGTGATTATAAAAGTAACAAATGCTAATGATAGATGCGGGGCTGGCCCTGTGACCTTTACCATGGATGTCTAGGATGTAATAGAAATTGGTAGCATATGCAAAATGCTCAGCAATGTCAATTAGGATGCTGGTCCTCTGAGTTTACAATAAATATATTTTTAAAAATTTTAAAATACAGTTTACTTATATTAGAGAACTAGGCCTCATCATTTGTTTTGCCCAGCTCTAGAATTTTTAACATTGTCTGCCAGTGTCCTGTTTTCTCCTTCCATAGTCTCTCTTTTAGAAATCATAACCAACTGACCTTGTTTTAGCCTCTTTACATTTATAATTGCTTGATGAGTGCCTCCACTTGCGTACTCAGAAATCCACTTAAAAGCCTATATGGCTAAAACTAAACTACTAATTATTCTTAATCAGACCTAACTTTTTCCAGACTTTTCTATTTTTGGTAATGGACCCACTGTTCTTTTAGATTCCCAGGTTTAAGTAAAATATCTGAGATTACTTCCTAAATTCTGTTGCTTCTTGATTTAAAATATTTCTACACTGCACCTCTTCCTTTCCATTCCTTTGAGCATCAGACTAGTTTAGGCCCTTATCACCTCCTAGTTGTCCCACTGCTCTCGTCCCCACTTCTAGTCCCCCTCTCTGCTTTACCTTGTTCATGGCCAACATCTTCTTTAAACACCTTGTTGGTCATGTCACTTCCATGGGTTCCCATGGCCCTGACACAAGCTCAGACTTCCCAGAGTGGCAGTTGAGGCAAAACCTAGTACATAACCTCTACTCCAGGAAAAACATTTCCCCAGCATCTCCTGATCTATTCCCATCTTCACTCTTTTGCTCTTTTTGCTACCCTCACTTGGATTGCCCTTTCATTTCTACATTTATCCAGGTCATACTAGTGTTAAAGACCTGTCTTAGAGCCCACCCTTTTCCACAAAAATTTTCCCAGACCAGCCCAGTCTTCAATGACAGCTTTACTCTCTTAGTCTTGAGAGCAGTCCTTATCAGAGCAATTGATTTGGTAATTAATAATATATATTTCATCCAATATCTTTGATCATTTAAATAAAATTTTAAGCATAAATGTTCTTTTTTTCCCAACTAGGTCCCAGGTTTTTTAAAGCCAGGAACAGTTTTATAGGCTTTTATTTGTACTTATTATAGGGAGAAAAACAGTGCCCTGCATATGACAGGTGCTCAAAAATAATTAGTTTGCTTAACTTGATGTGCCAATATATTTCATACTCTGCTTTTTGTCTTAGATCATACACAGAGATATAAAGCCAGAGAATATATTAGTCTCCCAGTCTGGTGTTGTCAAGTTATGTGATTTTGGATTTGCGCGGACACTGGCAGCTCCTGGCGAGGTTTATACTGATTATGTGGCAACCCGATGGTACAGAGCTCCAGAGCTATTGGTTGGTGATGTCAAGTATGGCAAGTAAGACATCAGCAAGGTGGGCGGTAGGGAGGGCAGATTTAACTCTCTTTTCTTGATAAAATGGAACATGTTTTTAATATGATGAAAGATCCCTCTAACACTGAAAGGAAGTTTTCAATTTAGAGAACTTTATAAAGTTATTTGTAAACATTTTTGGTGCTCCCCCTTTGAACATTCTTGTGAAACAAGTTGGTGTGAGTATAATTATTTTAAAGGTAGGGAAATCAAGGTAAGTGGTCTGTTTTTAATAGTAAGTTAGAAATAGGTATATTTATCACTTGTAAAGAGAGGTAACATTGACTGAGTAAGTCTGACACTTGCAATGAGGCAAAGTAGTGTGGGCAAGGGTGAGGGTAGAAATGGAACTGAGTGAATAGTTTTAAAAACATAAATCGTCTTCATAAATGAATTCTTCAAAGAAGAAGGGATTGAAAGTTTTACTGATTTTGATAGAAATCATTCTAAAGTATTTTTTTTGCAATTTCTCTGTTTTCAGAGTACACGTCATTTAATATTTTCTTAATTACTCTGAGCTCTCATTTTACCGCCATACTGTCACTTTTGTACCATGTTATAATTCCACTATGGCCTTAAGCAATTTCAAGGTAGTTGTCCCTTTGGTAATGATGCCGGAATATTCTTTAAGTTTTGGGGACCGATTTTTAAGACAGTTTTTCTATTTCCCCCTATTAGCTTCCAGTTCTCCTTGTTGTTTGTGTTCGCAACATCCATCTCCTTCTGGTATGCTGTTTTCAGCGTACAGTGGGATAGACTGAGGAACCTTGTCAAAATTATGTGTGAACAAAAAATGAATAGCCACTGAATGGAAACCCAAAAGGCTTATTTTCAGAATAAAGTAGACTTAACAACTGTTTTGAGTCTTCCGAAGTCTTTTCCCTCATGTCACATGATTGAAGTTTCTGGAAATTTGATTTATGTAAAATTGGAAATTAATACTTTAAGTTTATAGGGAAATGTATTTTGTAGAGTAATCTAAGGCTTACTACTACTTTTTTCAGTACCAAGAATACCAAATAGTAATATGCAGAACAGATTCAGTCATAGTAAGCATAGTAGGATGCCAGGTTTTATACCACATTGTTTTTCTTTCAGGGCTGTTGATGTGTGGGCCATTGGCTGTCTGGTAACTGAAATGCTCATGGGGGAACCCCTTTTTCCTGGAGATTCTGATATCGATCAGCTATATCATATTATGTTGTGTTTGGGTAAGATTATACGTCTGCATTTTAAATTTTAGTGATTTTTTTCCCTATGTTTTTGTTTGTTTATGTTTAGTTTACAAGCTGTTGGTACATTAAAGATGATGCGTGTTTTGAATGGGTGTAGGGAGCAAGTAGGAAAAACTCATCTATCTCTCTCTTTATATATATTCAGTCATTCTCAGTCTGGCTTTTGTCTATCTGACATATTGTCCTGATCATGCTCTCACCTGCCCTCCTGCCAACTCCCCCGCTAAAGAAAAAAGCAAACATTGTACATTCTCTCTGCACTTTTGCATTCAATAAATCACATGTAGAGAGAATACAAATGATATTATCTTTGGGTCTGCAAGCATTTGTGTTATATGCCTATTACCCTCTTTCTCATCTTCAAACTGAGAGACACAGGGACTTCCAAAGTAATTTTTTTTTGCCGTACGACGCGGGTCTCTCACTGTTGTGGCCTCTCCCGTTGCGGAGCACAGGCTCCGGTCGCACAGTCTCAGCGGCCATGGCTCACAGGTCCAGCCGCTCCGCGGCATGTGGGATCTTCCCGAACTGGGGCACGAACCCGCGTCCCCTGCATCGGCAGGCGGGCTCTCAACCACTGTGCCACCAGGGAAGCCCCTTCCAAAGTAATTTAATCTTGCTGCAGTTCTGACTTTTGTTGCTAGTGCTTTGGACAGAATTTCAAAGCTAGACTATCAAAGTCATCTTACATTTGTTGAAATATCAACTTTCTGTTGGGTGATGGAGTTTGTAAAATAGAAATAATGGGTAATTACTTGAGGGTTATTTAACTCTTAGATTTTAGTTTCCAGGTTAGAAGTTCAATAAACAATACAATGGTTTCTTATAGCAGAATTTTCATATATATTTTATATTAGGTTAGGTATTAAAGTTGAGAGAAAAGATAAAAGTGATCAAATCAGCCCTTAGATACAGATACACTGGGCAAAAATTAAATTCTTAAAGGGTGGAACTTATTTATCTAGATTAGATTCTGACCATATGACTATTAATATTTTCATCTTTGGTCAGCACTTTATGCTTTGTAGTTAGAAATGCAGTGCTGGTACTTATTATCTAAGAAATTATACAATGTTCTTTACCTGTGCTTTTCCTATACTCCCTTGTGTCTTCAGTTCTATGTATAGTAGCGTGTGAACTTTTCTGAATGAGTATGTTGAGATAAGAATGTTAATTTCTTTTGCATTGACTTATGTCAAAGCCACCTAAAGACTGCCAGGCGCCACCACAGTAAGAGCGCTGTGTTCGGTTGTTTTTGCATGCGGAGAGAGTCCCTGCTCTACAAGCTGTGTTACACTCATCTCTACTCCACACCACCTGTCCCATGATGCGTAATGACAGAGATGTGTGCCATTCTCACTGCCAGGTAATCTCATTCCAAGACATCAGGAGCTGTTTTATAAGAATCCTGTGTTTGCTGGAGTAAGGTTGCCTGAAATCAAAGAAACGGTTCCTCTTGAAAGACGCTATCCCAGGCTCCCTGAAGTTGTGATAGATTTAGCAAAGGTAATCGTACTTTTTCTTTGCACTTTCTGACAGGGAATTTACATTATGGAGATTTGATTTTCTCTTCGTTTTTTCTTGTCCAGTTGATCTTTTAGGACAACAGTTTCCTCTGATGATTTAAATTTTTGTACATTTTAAGAGTTTTATTTGGTGGGCGTGGGGATGGAGGGACTTTAGAGATAAAGACCTGAAAATTTTGCTTGTTTTAAGAAACTATTTCATATTATCTGGCAACTCTTAAGTGTGAAAACATTCTCATAATGACATGTTTTTAATGTTTAACATTTAAAATGCAAGCCTTGTGTAAGTGGAAAAGAGAAGAAAAATAGGGTAAGAAAATAAAAAGAAGGGTAGAGAAGCAGGAAAATATTAAAGTCTAAGGCATAGGATCATGGCCTGTAGTGTATTGTTAAAAGGGGGCTTTTGCTTAACCACTAGATTCACTGAAGCTAATTTTTTTTTTTTTTTTTGCGGTATGCGGGCCACTCACTGTTGTGGCCTCTCCCGTTGTGGAGCACAGGCTCTGGACGCGTAGGCTCAGTGGCCATGGCTCACGGGCCCAGCCGCTCCGCGGCATGTGGGATCTTCCCAGACCGGGGCACGAACCCGTGTTCCCTGCATCGGCAGGCGGACTCTCAACCACTGCGCCACCAGGGAAGCCCTGAAGCTAATTTTTAAATGATCATCACCTTTGCCTTGTATTTGATTGAGGAAGACTTTAGGGAGATTCTCACTGGATCAAATTGTCTCTAAAAGTGGACCTTTTGGAATTATTAGCTCAAAAATTTCTTATTAGTTAGGATTGTCCAAAAGTGTTGATAAACTAAGTATCTCTAAAAGAGCAGGGTCGTATAACATTTACCCAAGGTATTTTTTGCCTTTTTACTTCTTTAAATAACTCATTAAAAAAAAGCTTAGTAAGCTTATAACTAATTATAGCAAGTTCTTAGAATAATACATTGTTATTTTTCTGCATAATCTAACAGATACAAATATTTTTCATTGAGACAAGCTTTATGATCTGTCTGTGAAGAGATTTAAAGGGAATAAAGGTAAAACAATATTGTCCAACTTATATCCCTTACGGTAGAATCATATAACTTTTTAAACATTTTATTATAAGAAATCTCAAACATAGAAAAGAAAGAAGAAAAAGCAGTGGTGTCATGAACCCTCACGAGCTAGTCATTAGCTACAACAATTGACAATATTTGGAAAATATTTCATCTATCCTGTCCACACACTCAGCAACTTTTTTTTTTGGAGTATTTTGAAGCAAATTCCAGATATTATATTATTTCACTTATAAATGCCTTAATTATTTGTAGAATTTTCTTGTTCATTTAAAGGTACTTATTGATAACTCCCTTCCATTCTTACTGGCAGTGAGTGGTTCCAGTGAATCAGAACAAGATATAATAAAATCTGTAATAAAATGAAAGAACATAGATAAAATAAAATCATCTATGTCAAGTATCTAGCACAGTAATAAGCACAGAGTAGGTTCTTTCCCTTCCATTCTGTAAGTACTTTAAATTTTAAAAATTCACAAAAATTCTTAAATATCATAAAATATCTAATCAGTGCTCAAAATTTCATTAATTTTCTCATAATTTCTTTTTATAGTTTGAATTAGGATCCACATGAAGACTAGAGTTCGCAATTGCTCGATATGTCTTTTCAGATTCCTAATTTACAAGCTGTTCTTCATCTCTTTGTTTTTTGTTTAAACCTTTTGCCATTTATCTGTTAAAGACAATAGGTCGTTTGTCCCTTAGAATTTTCCACAGTATGTTCCTTGGTGTCCTGTATTTTGTATAAACTCACAGCAGAGCTAGAGCTTGATCAGAATCAGGTTGATTTTTTGGCAAGCCTCCTTCATAAGGTTTGTATATTTCTGTCCAGAGACACTGAATGTCTGGTGTTCTTTTTTTTTGTGATATTAGTAATCATTGGGAGTCATTGTCTAGATTTGTGCTTTATTATTTATCATTTATTATAGATGTTTAAAATTCATTGACTGTGGAAAGGAATTTTCTATATTTAGAAATGTAAGTATAGGCAGTTTTTCTTTGATATGAACTGTATGTATTCCTTGGTTTCCCAGAAATGCTTGCATATTGACCCAGACAAAAGGCCCTTCTGTGCTGAGCTCCTGCACCATGACTTCTTTCATATGGATGGATTTGCTGAGAGGTATAGTACTGTGTTTTCTAGGTCATACCAACCTAGAGTTAAAGTAAGGCCCCCATAACAGTACATAACTGTAACAAACAGTATTTCTCTCATTACTCTACCCACCTACTATTACAGGAGCTCAAATATTTACCACCCTACCTCAGTTCACCCTTAGCAATAATGTATTCCTAAGAGTGGTCCCCTGCATTCAGTAAATTAGGGCTCTTGGTTTTCACGAAGCAGTCCCTTCGTGCTTTCTTTCTGTCTCCCCCTGGTGACATCTACCACTCAGGTCACTGATTTCTGTGTTGCTACCAGCTGTGTGGTGCCATCATCTTGGGTGCTGATGCATTTGCAATGGTGCCATCTCCTGTTGCTGCTGAACTCATACCACACCCAGTCCTATGACACTGCTGACACTGCTGATGTGCTGGAGACCTTGATGTGCCAAACCTGTAGGTGCCAGAGCGGCTGGCATGGTCTCCTGTGCTGTTCCAGCTACTGGCATCAGTGCCGCTGACAAAACAGAAAGTAGTGAGATGAGTGGCAATGACATTGCTTTATATTTTTGCAAATCTATTTACTATCTAGCTGAATAAAAGATAGCTGGGTTCTCATATTTGCTTCTGTATTCGATTAGTTGTGATATGTTGTTTTGGTTGAAATAAGTGGAGAAACTCTGGCCTCATACAAATATGTAATTGGAAAATGGAAGAGTATTTTAATAGCCCTTTTAGATTACTGTGGGTATTCTTCTTTGATTCTATACCAAAACTGACAGTGGTAGTTTCTTTAACGTTGCTTGCATTGTGGAATCTGAAACCATACCAATGAACTTCTTATCCCATTACATTAAAATCCACTTGGCTAGCTTGCACTTTGAATTGACCTTTTACCCATGCATGCTTTTGTAGCGTGATGCATTAGTCATTTGGAAAATATTGTTTTGCTAAGTTATGCAGAGCTTTAGAATGTTGATATTTCATTATACAATATCAAAAAGTCATATTCTCTCTCATCAGAAAAGTCTTCAGTATTAGGAATCTGCTAAGTTCATGGTAGTGGAGACAAGTTGAACAGAATTCTAATTTTGCATAAAATTTTGAATTTTATCATTGATGCAAATATTATCAGTTGTTTTCCTTGAAGTAACAATCTCCTTTGTTCATTTTTTTAAAAGAAAATATCTGCTGAATACCACAAGTCTGAATAATAATAATAATTTTTTTTCTGTCAGTCTTTCAAGTAATAATGTTACCCCATGAAAAAAGTGGCTAGTTTAGCTTGTATCTCAACCAGTCATACAAGTGCTTTTCTTCAGACAACCATTGCACTTTGATTTGTAGCAGAGGTACTTTATGCATATTCCTATTTTGTCACACAGGATGTGGAAAAAGATATGTTCAGGGGTTTAGATTTAATTAAATAAATATATATATTTTTTACTGCTCCATCAGGGACATTCTTAAACAAAACTGCCCCCCACCCCTTTTAACCTGAGAATGTGTGGCTAGGAAGGATACAATAACTGCTAGTAAAGTTTGGTGCCACTGCTTCAGTTCTTGGTAAGCCACCTGCAATTTTACCCCCCACTGCTTTTTATACCATCAGTGCAAATGTCAACACGGTGAAAAAGAAGTCGCCTTCGTAATAAGATAAGAGCTTTGACCTCGTGAACCTCCTGAAATGTTCTCAGGGATTCCCAGTTCTGCAGACTACCTCATTTCTTGTTTTGAATAACACGGTTGAGTTTAATACTCAATTTTTAAAAATAAATATCTTGAAAAACATTTTTTTTCTAGATTTGTCTGTCTCATACAATCTTATTTTATTGACAAATGTATTTTTATGTAGGTTTTCTCAGGAACTGCAGTTAAAAGTACAGAAAGACGTCAGAAACATTTCTTTATCTAAAAAACCCCAAAACAGAAAGAAGGAAAAGGAAAAAGATGATTCCTTGGGTGAAGAGAGAAAAACACTTGTGGTACAGGTAAATTTCCATGTTTTAATGTGTATTAAATTTTAAATTTAATATATCCTTAAATTTGGGGGTGGGGGGCAGGGAATACTGAAGATCTTAAAAGTTTCCTGAGTGGCTAACAAGTTAACTTTTAGCTTACTTGTAAAAATGTATCTTTTCTGTAGACATTACCTGTTAAAAAAAAATCTTAGCATATCATGTACTGAATGCCTACTGTATGCCAGTCTGTGCAATAGGGCTTGTCAGGAAATCACACTCATCCAAGAGCATTTAGACACACGTGTCCACACCCACATGCAAACACATGGACACAAACACATGCACACACCATTTTTTTGCCTTAAATGATAGGAAAGAAAAATATAATTTTTAGAATTTTATATAAAGTAGAGCATTTAAAAATTGAGATTTGGGTACTCAGTTTATTTGAAGTTTACTTTTCTTGGTAATTTATCCAGAATCTGTTCTTGGTAAGATAATTCAAATCTACCACCAGCCCACTCCCATTTTCTCAAGTGAACCCAAAGAAGAAAGAGCCCTCAATTCTGTGTTCCCTGACTCTTAAATATATGAGAACAAAAGTGAGCATGTTTGAGTCCTCGTCCATTGTTTTCCACTGAAATATAAATGTGATATGTGTGTATATCATTAAATCTGATATATATATATATATATAAAATATACATCTATATCTCAGAGCTAGTGTGAGTTTCATTTTCATTTGAAATAGATGTCTGACTGAGAATCCCGGGTTTAATTATAATTCCATAGGTAGAATAAGAAAAACTGGAGCACAAGAGGTGATATCTCGGACTTCCCTGGCAGTCCAGTGGTTAAGACTTCCAATGCAGGGGCCCCTGGTTTGATCTCTGGTCAGGGAACTAAGATCTCACATGCTGCACAGCACAGCCAAAAATTTTTTTAAAAAAAGATGATATCTCTGGAATTCTGCTTTCGTTGATAAAGTACTTTATAGGAAAAGGTGATTTTTCATTCTCCTCAGATCATTAATGTTATTAACATTTTTGTAACAGGATACAAATGCTGATCCCAAAATTAAGGATTCTAAAGCATTTAAAATAAAAGGATCAAAAATGGATGGAGAAAAAGTTGAAAAAGTCAGTCGAGCTTCAAATGCCAGCTGTCTCAATGACAATGGGATGAGCCACATCAAAACAGTGCCTTCCACAAGCCTCCCAGATTGCAGCAATGGCAGCGTGGGCTGCACAAGAAATCCAGGCATGGCAATTCCTCCACTTACGTACAACCTTTCTGCGGTGGCTCCCACTATTAATTCTGGAATGGGAACTATCTCAGGAGTTCAGAGTTACAGGTATGAATTAGGAAAATAAGAACAAAATGTTGTTTAAGGAAAGGACATCTTTACAAATTGCAAATATTTATCAGTTCAGCCACATGTATTATTACTCTCAGGTTTCTGAATCCTATTCATTTTTGTCAGGTTACTGTTTCAAAAGACTTCTTGGCTAATGTGATAAAAATGATTAGCATTTGATCAAAAAATTTACCTGAGTCCTAAGAAAATAAGGTTGTATTATTTAAGGTGAAGGAATCTATAGCTATTTAGTCTAATAACACAAAAGGAGTTTGTCATTATAAAAGAGATAATTGGTTTTGAGTGTCTGCTGCTTCACGGCATGGCTGTGGGCATGTAATAGTACAAAGGAGCTCCTGTTGGGAATTTCGCAGAAAGGAAGGTAATTTATTGGCAGTGAAGGCTGGGTGGGAGGCATGAGGGTAGTGGTAAAGGACAGAATGTTTCACCAGATCTGTGAGCATTGTATGTTTAAGAATAGGCATTAAATTCTGATTAAACTGCATGTCACTTGATGTTGGGTCTTTTGATTTTGTGCTTGAAAAAAATAATTACTGCTGGGTCTAACGCAAATTTTTTTGTTGCTTTTGTTACAGAGTGGATGAGAAAACCAAGAAGTATTGTATTCCATTTGCTAAACCAAATAAACATTCTCCAGCAGGAGTTTATAATATTAATGTGACCACATCGGTAAGTGAACTGTTTCAGAAGCAGAAGAGCAAACATTAGTCATTTCTAGACTTTTATTAATAGTAAATATGATAGTGAAGAACTGAGAGTTTTATTGAGAGACGTATCATAAAGTGGAAACTTAATTATGTATGTATCATCCCAGCGTGTCAAAATCATAACTGTGAGAGACAAGTTTAAGTTTCGTAAGTCTGGAAATTTAAACATAAGATGTTATTATTATATAGAATGAATAAACAACAAGATCCTACTGTGTAGCACAGGGAACTATATTCAATATCCTGAGATAATGGAAAAGAATATAAAAAAGATATATATACGTATAACTGAATCACTTTGCTGTACAGCAGAAATTAACCCAATATTGTAAATCACCTATACTTCAATAAAAAGATGTTATTATTAAAATGATATCTGTTTTAATTTTTTCAGTAATGGTAAAGTTTCTTAACCTAATGCTTGGTGATCAGTTCTTTTTTAGAGTAGATGAGAAGATAAGTTGTCTTATCTCACCCACACCAGGTTTCTGGTGGAAATAGTCTATTTATTCATTTAATAAATATTGATTATCTATTATGTTTAAGTCACTGAAGAAGAATGTCAGTCTTTCTCTTCAGGAATCTCGTGGTTTAGTAGAGAATCAACAGATTAAAACAGTGTAAGATTGCAGTAGTAGAAGCATGTCAAGATTCAGAGGTCTTCTGAAGGTTCAGAGGAGCATTATTATGCTGAACACAGCTGCCAGAATGCTTCTTTTTAAAGTTAAGTTGAATCATCATTGTTCTTCCACTCAAAACCCTCCATTGGCTTCTCATCTCTGAGTAAAGACCAAAGTGCTTTTAGGGCCTTTTAGTCCCTGAGTGACTCACTCCCTCATCCCTCTGTCCCACCCTTGGCTACTCTCATTTTTGATCACTCCATTCCAACCACATTGATTGCCTTGTTATTCCTGGAACATGGCAAGATATACTCCCACATATGGGTTTTTGGACTTGCTATTTCCTCTGTTTTAGAACATTCTTTCCCCAGATAATCCAAAGAATTTGCTTTTTCTCCTCCTTGGCTTACATGAAACCTTATTGTGAGGTCTTCCCAAATATTTTAACTCATTTTGTCTATTATTCTCTCCCCTCCCCTTGCTTAATTGTTTTTTTCCATTGCCTTACCTGACATCCTCTATTCTCTTATTTATATATGGTCTGTCTCTCCCTCCCCCTGCCCACCACCCCGAATGTAAACTTCCAAGGAAGGATTTGTGCTTTGTTTTCCTCACTGCTCTACCCCACACCTAGAACAGTGTCTAACGCATTGAAGCTGCTTAAGAAATGTGGTGGATAGATTTTTCTGCCAGGGAAGGGGAGGTATGGATGTATTCCCCAAAGAGTATTTTTCTCACACATTTCCCTTCTCTACCTCTCCCATTATCCTCAGAGCTGAAAAATAGAGCCGCCTTTTCATATCTCTCATGATTGCAATTGTTTTTCTTTTAACTATTCTTAGCTTATAATTTCTGTACCCATAATACTTTCCTTTTTGATATATCCTACTCATTTATTTGTGGATATTTTTGTGTTTTACATTCCTGGTCTGCTCTGGAAGATTATTTTGATCAGCAAGTCTTTTCAAAGTAGCCGGCTCAATACCATTTTGCTGGAATTGATATTAACCTTCTTTCAGGCGTTGCATTATCAATGCTGGCTGATAATCTTAGATCTCATTTCTGTTTATCCTTCTTTGGAATAGGCAATCAAGAAAGGAGGTAAAGATTAGTAGGGAGAAGACCCACTGGAGTCTTTTCTTAATGAAAATTAACCGAGGCAGAACTAAGGCTAAACTTTCTTCAACTTCTAGGTTGAACATCAATAGCCTTCTCCCATGCTTTATGCCCTGATTCTGAGATGTGAATACATATATTATTATAAACATCTCTTATGTATTTTATGTGTCACTTTTTTTTGTAAATTTAGTTATTTATTTATTTTTGGCTGCGTTGGGTCTTCATTGCTATGTGTGGGCTTCTCATCGCGGTGGCTTCTCTTGTTGCGGAGCACGGGCTCTAGGCGCACGGGCTTCAGTAGTTGTGGCCTGCGGGCTCTAGAACGCAGGATCAGTAGCTGTGGCGCACAGGCTTAGTTGCTCCGCAGCATGTGGGATCTTCCCGGACCAGGGCTCGAACCCGTGTTCCCTGCATTGGCAGCCGGATTCTTAGCAACTGTGCCACCAGGGAAGCCCATGTGTTACTTTTTGAGTATATAAATCTAGTAGTTTGGACTTATTATTTTATTTTATTGTTTTATACTTGCAGGTAGTTTTTTTTAAAACTAATTATTTTATTTTACAGCTGACTTGAACCTTGAGCCTTAGCACTCATTCTATTAAAAGAGCAAATAGAGGGGGCTTCCCTTGGTGGCACGGTGGTTGAGAATCCACCTGCCAATGCAGGGGTAATGGGTTCGAGCCCTGGTCCAGGAAGATCCCACATGCCACGGAGTAACTAAGCCCTTGTGCCACAACTACTGAGCCTGTGCTCTACACCCCGTGAGCCACAACTACTGAGCCTGTGTGCCACAACTGCTGAAGCCCGCTTGCCTAGAGCCCGTGCTCCACATCAAGAGAAGCCACTGCAATGAGAAGCCCACGCACTGCAACAAAGAGTAACGTCCGCTCTCTGCAACTAGAGCAAGCCCATGTGCAGCAACGAAGACCCAATGCAGCCATAAATAAATAAATAAATAAATTTATTTATTTATTTTTTTAAAAAAAGAGAGAGCAAATAGAAACAGCCAAAAGAAAGACACTCAAAAGCTCACTACAGGACTTTTGAAGACTTTCTGAGAGGCAGAGTAGCATAATTCACAGAATATTAAACTCGAGGTGTCTGGAATCTCAGTGGCTTAACACTGTCATTATACTCTTTGTGTGTATATTTCAGTATACATATGTATATGTGGATATACATGGACATACATAGGATTTCATTATGTATATGTGGTTTCTTTGCTTTTAGTAAATCATATAATCTCTCTATGTATCATCTGTTTTGAAAATGTGGAAAAGAATGTAGAGTTTCTGTGATTCTCAAATGAAACAGATTGGGAAAATGTCAAGTTCATAAAGGTGCAGAATTAAAGTGCTGCTGTGCTGTTCTTCTCTGTATTATTTTTCCAGACTTTATCAAATATGAAGTAATAGTGCTTAGAAAGATTAGGAATATGATTGAAGTTATAATTTTATACTTAAGAAACTGTATTTCTAGGAAAATGCTATTTGCTAACAGTGAGGAGTAAAACAAGGACAGATGTAAAAGAATGAGTCACAAGATTATTATTGGGAAAGCGGAAAATGTGCTAGGAGATGTGATATACATGACAAGATGAACTATTCCAAATTCATGTGGCAACAGCAACTGTGCTAAAAAGCCCAGCAAGTGTCATAAGACCTGACCTTGCTGGCCTGAAAGACCAGGACACTGATGCCCATCTTTTAACCTTGTACTGCTTGCCAGGACTTACACTGAAGTTTTGGTGGAGGAAGGAGGAGAAACTCATAGCAACAAACCAATCTGCTTGTTAGTAATTTTAATAGATTTAAAGAGGAAGAGGTTTGAAATAACTGGATGAAATTGTTTTGTATGTTATTAGTGTTCTTCAAATTTTGTATTATTCTAGCTTTTCAATTCTGTAAATGTTAGGATATGAACATAGTAGTTATGAAAGGGGGCAAGCTTACCTGGAGGCTAATTCATTTGTGTTAACCATTCTGATGATATTAGGTTGCTAGTGAAAAGAGTCTACTTCAGGCAAATAAGAAAAGAAGGGAATACTCAAAGAGAGATGTCCGTTTGCCTGAACTAAACTATAATCATCTCCCTGAACTAAAAGCCTTGGAAGGCATCGGTATGTTTGTAACGCTTTTACTTTTTCAGCCCTTTTGTTTACATTATTTAAAATGTATGTTAAATAAACTAATAGAATATTAAAAATTTATAGTAACTTTACATATTTAAGTATGTGAAAATGTACAGACTTATGTACAATAAGTACATACCAAGGGACAGATACTGAATGTGAAGAACTAGCAAAAATGTCTGATTTTCTCACTGTGTTTATGGTTATTTTTATCTAGCTCGAAATTCCAGGCTAATAAAGAAGGAGAACAAAAATCTTTCCGAATCTCGAATTCCTTCTCTGGTCGCTATTGACTTGCACACCTTCAATACTGCATTACATCAGGTATAGAAATACTCTCTGTAGGACGCGTGGAACTCGGGTCTCTCTCATATTTCCTTTTAAAGTGTCCTATGGAGAGTTTGCTCTTAAGAATTGGGCAGGTTTATTAGTGGGGTCTATAAAATTTTGCTTGTTAAATTTTGTTTTATGGCTCATTGCATTAAGTACCCTTATTACATATATATTTACATAAACATTTCCCAGCTTACAGTGATCAATTTTTCATAGATTAAAAAATTGTGTGTGTGTGTGCATGTGTGTGTGTAGCCTAGCTGTGGCTTTAATATAACTATAGGCTTTATGGTAGTTTATGATATTTCACTGCATTGATACCAAAGTTGTTACCTTTCAAAGAGTGAAACTCTTTTTGGAATAGTTTTTATTATCTTAAAATGTATTCTCCATTTGATACTTTTCCCCGGGGCAATCCATTCCATCCATGCTAAAGATTTTCTATTCCATATAGTCTTTTGCTATAATTCCTCTTACCTCTTCAGAATATTTATGTTTCTGCTACTTTCATATCAACAACAGTCATATCACTAAGAAAACTGGCCAACTTTTTAATCTCCTGAGCCATCCATAAGTAACTACAAACTTGGTATATGAATCATTGAACTTTCCCTTTACTTCTTCAAACAGATTTTCACCTTTGCTTGATGCTAGGCAACTTTTGTTTTGGAATTCTCCATCCTCATTGTTTAAGGATTTCCATTTCATAGACAGCCCCTCCATTTCATAGACAGCCCCGTATGTAGCCTCCTTCTCTATGCCGATGCTTTTTCCTACTGTTACTCTTTAAATTATTTTGTAGAGCTCTGCAAACAAGGGGAATGATATTGTTGAGGAAAACAAATTGCAGAGGCAGTTACCCAGTGATTCTGAAAAAAACATTTACAGACTGCTGCTGCTTTTGCCTTATCTCTTGCCAGCAATTTCGGGAGCAGCATCGTCAAAGCTAAACAAATTCCTGTTGTGTGAAGATGAATCACTGCCACAGATTTTACATTTAGGGACTACAGAGTCTCAGGAAATTCCTGTATACTTCTAAACTTAAATATGGATTTTAAAGCTGCAGAATTTTCCACTTGCTCTTTGTGAGCACACTATTGTTCAAATCACTTTTCAGGGTTGACATAGCTCAATCTAGTTTCATGCAATGGAAGAAAGGCTTTGGCTGCCTTCCCACTTCTTCAATATTTTTATTTCTCATTCGGAACTAATCCTTTTATATTTATAAACTGGTTCTGCATTTTTACTCTCAGGTTATTTGTTAAATTTCCATTTGCATTTAAAATAAAGAAGAAAGTAGGTGTAGTGAAAAACACAAATTAACACCAAAGTAACACGAGCTTATGTCTGGAAAATCTGAGTGGAAAGAGAACAGGAGACTGAAAGCAAAAGGCCTGCTGGCAGAGGCTGTGACCTGCCTTGCAGTCTTACTTTATGGTATTCATCTATGCACTGAACTACATTTTGTTTCTGTACATAACACAAACATTTTCACATTTATGAAACTCTATGATGTACCTCTGGAACAATCTGTAAGATAGATTTTGTAAGTAAAATATTACTTAATCCATGGAATCTGTCTCCACTCCCTCACCCCCTACATGCTTACATGTCTTACGTACTTATAGACATAGCTTCAGATTTTTTCCTCTAAGCACTGTTTTCTTTATCCCACAAATTTCGATATGTTGTATTTTCATTATCATTCCATTCAAACATTAAAACATTTTTCCTTGTAATTTCTTCTTTAACCCAGTAATTATTTAGAAATGTGTTGTTTAATAGTTAGATATTTGGGCGTTCCTTAGATATTTTATTATTAATTTGTAATTTAATTCCATATGGTCAGAGAATATACTCTGTATGATTTTGATTTTTTTAGATTCACTGAGATGTGTTTTATGGCCCAGCACGTGGTCTATCTTGGTGAATGAACCTTGTTCTCTTGAAAATAATGTATATTCTTTAGTTGTTGGATATAGTATTCTATAAATGTGAAATCCAATTAAGGTTGATGGTGTTGTTTAGACATTCTATATCCTTGATGGTTTTTTTGTTTAGTTCCATCAGTTCCTGAAAGAGTGCTGTCAAAATCTTTTACTGTGATTGTGGAATTATCTATTTTCCTCTTACATCTGTCTGTTTTTGCTTCATGTATTTTAAATCTGTCTTATTAGGTACATACACATTTATACTTGCTTTGTCTTCCTGATACATTCTCCCTTTTATCATTATGAAATGTCTCTTTCTCTCATGGTGCTCTGTGCCTTGAAGTCTATTTTATCTGAGATTAAAGTAGTCACTCCAGCCTACTTCCACTTATTTGTTTCCATAGTATATCTTTCTACTTTCATTTACTTTCAACCTATCTGGTTTTGTATTTAAAGTGTTTCTTTTGCCAACAGCATATAAATTAGGGTCTTCCCTTTGTAGCTATTCTCTCAATTCTGATTCTTTTAATTGGAATGTCTGTCTGTTTTCTATTTCTGCAAACAAATTACTACCAACTTAAAACAATCTCCATTTATTATAGGTTCCATAGGTCAGAAGTCCAGGCACGGCTGCTGCTCTCCTTAAGAGTCTCATGGCCTGAAACCAAGATGTCAGCAGGGCTGCATTTCTTTCTGGAGGCTCGCGCGGGTATCCGTTTCCAGGCTCATTCACGTTGTTGGCAGCATCTAGTTCCATGTGGTTGTGGGACTGAGGTCCCTGTTTCCCTGCTGGCTGGCTCCTGGGAGTTGTTCTCCTTCTCAGCTTCTTGAGGCCACTCACATCCCTTGGCTCATGGCCTAATTCCATGATCCTCAAAGCCAGCAACAGTGGTTGTACCTTTCTTACTCCTTGACTCTCTCTTACGTCCCCTTCTGCCTCATCTTTCTGACGTTCTTCCCATTTTAAGGGCACATGTGATTTCTTGGGCCCACCAGGATAATCTCCCTATCTTAGGGTCAGCTGATTAATAGCATTAATTCCATGTGCAAAGTCCCTTCACAGCAATAGCTAAATTAGTTTGATTGACTAGCCAGGGACAGGAATCTTAGTGGAATATCTTTAGAATCCTGCCTACCACTAAATATTTAGGCCATTAACATTAATGTGATTATTGATATGTTTGGATCTAGCTCTATCTTTTTATTAGTTGTTTTTTGTTTTCCCTTTCCAGCCTTCTTTTGTATTTGAATATTGTTAGTATTGGCTTTTTGGAGATACCTCTTTGCATTATTTTTTAGTGACTTCTCTAGGGATTACAGTATACATAACTAATCTTTCATAGTCTACTTAGAGTAATTGTACCACTTATAAAATGTAGAAACCTTGCAAATGTATTTCCGTTCCTCCCACCTGAACTTTATGTTACAGTTTGCATTTGTATTTTGTTCACATACATTGAAAACCTCACTATACTATGTTATACCTTGTGCTTTCAATAGTCATAAGTATTTTATGGGAAGAAAGTAGTTTTCTATGTTTACCTAGCTACTTACTGTTTCTGTTGTTCTTCGTTCTTAAAGATTACAGTTTTATTTTCTGAAAGACCTCCTTTAGTGTTTCTTGCAGAGCAGGTCTGATGGTGACAAACTCTTTTAGTTTTCTTTCATTTGGGAATGACATTATTTTGCCTTCTTTCCTGAAATATATTTTCACTGGATATAGAATTTGAGTTGGTAGGTTTAAAAAATTTCTTTTTCTCTCAGGACTGTAAAGGTATTAATTCTCTGTCTTCTGATCTCTATGATTTCTGGTGGGAAATTCTCAGGTATTTGAATTGTTACCCTTAAGTAATGTTTCATTTTTCTCTAGCTGCTTTCAAGATCTAATCTTTTTTTTTTTTTTTTTTTTTTTTTTTTGCGGTACGCGGGCCTCTCACTGTTGTGGCCCCTCCCGTTGTGGAGCACAGGCTGCGGACGCGCAGGCTCAGCGGCCACGGCTCACAGGCCCAGCCGCTCCGCAGCATGTGGGATCTTCCCGGACCGGGGCACGAACCCGTGTCCCCTGCATCAGCAGGCGGACTCTCAACCACTGCGCCACCAGGGAAGCCCTCAAGATCTAATCTTTACCTTTTGTGTTTATTAGTTTGAATATGATATGTCTAGGCATAGTTTTCTCTGAGTGGATCCTTTTGGAGTCTGCTAAGCTTCTTGAATCTGTAAATTTATCTCTATTACCAAATTTGGGAAGTTTTTGGTCACTATTTCTTCAAACATTTTTTTCCTGCCTAATTTCTTTCTCTTCTCCTTCTGAAGTTCTAATGAATGACATATATGTTAGACCTTTTGATAGGTATTTTCTCACAGGTTCCTGAGACTGTTCACTTTCTTCAATCTTTTTTCATTCTATTTTTCAGATTGAGTAATTTCTATTGATCCTTCCTCAAGTTCTTTGACTACTTTGTCACTTCCTTTCTGCTATTAATTTTAAAATTTCAGATAATGTATTTTTTAGTTCTAAGATATCCACTTAGTTCTTTTTTAGAAATTCTATTTCTCTACTAAGAATTCCTGTTCCTTCGTTCATTCCAAGTATGTATAAATTTCCAGCATCTGGGCCACCTCTGGATTGCCTTTACCTTTTGACTGCCTTTTCCCTTGAGAATGAATCACACATTCCTGGATCTTTTTATGTCCAGGAATTTTGAATTGTATCTCGGATATTGTAAACGTTGTATTGTATAGTCTCTGGGTCTTGTTATAATCTTCAGGAGAATGTTGAAATTTTTATTTTAGTAAGCAGTCACCCAAGTTTTGTTTACACTGTAAATTCTGCCTTACCTTCTGTGAGAGGTGGTTTAAATCTCAGTTCTCCAAGTCTTTGTCATCCTAGTTTGCATCTGTCCTGCACTTGTGTAGTTCAGGGCTTAGTTGGAGGCTTGTACAAGTGATTAAAATCTCATTCACTTCTCTAAATTGAATTTAGACTATTGCTATGCTGTTGGGAGCTATCCCATGCATGCATACCTCAGGAACTGGACGGAGACTTCTGTGGGTTTATACATAGAATTATAGGGTCCCCTTTTTCTGGTTTCTCTGACTATAAATATGGGGTTCCTTTCAGACTTTTAGCTTCTTGCACTTCTTTACGACTCTGAGACTAGGGCTTGCCCTTTGGGCAAAGTCATAGAAGTGAAAAACAAACAAAATTGGAAACCTACCCCCTTGTGAAGGGATACATCTCCAAGTTTTGACTCTTTTCCTTAATCCTCAGTTGTTTTTCTATTTTATTCTAAAGGGTTTTGTTTTGTTTTGTTTGTTCATTTATTTTGGTGATAGGTAGACATGGGTTATAGTGGGTTTACATTGCCCTGGCCCATCAGAAGTATCTTTTAACATATGTATCGACAAAGAGGTCAAAGACTAAGATGAAGCCCTTGCTTCATCTTCTGTGTAAGTAGCTTGAGCTATGACTAGTTCCCAAGTTCTAATCATCTGATATTTGAACAAGAATTGGGATTTTGAGGAAGTAAGACGTTGAGACTCTATAATGCTGAGACTCTGTAATGCTCAATTATTAACTTGTAGGTATCAGGATCTCCCCTGTCAGATGACTCAGAGGCCGATTTGCCTCGAGTGGAACACCAGCACTGACTGTCATTTTGGTTCTGAGCTGGGTAAGTCTGATTTCTCACCCTTGAAGCTGTGTAACCTTTCATGGGAACTATTCTGTAGCTTTGCTGAAGCAACACATTCTACAGCTGAAACATTCTCCAATGATTGACTCTATGAGAACTCTTGATAGACCAAGAGTTGTACTACTTAACAAAACAGGAGTAGCTTTTGTCTCTGTGATGAAATCCCTTTTCATAGCGCTTGCATCTCTTGCTTTTAAACTAATCTCCTGTATTTTATTGGATACAGTAATGTGAACTTAGGGTGACAAGTGCTCCAGAAGGATAAATACTTATCTCCCGTATCAGTCATTTGCCCTTTGGGTTTATAAAGCAAGAAAGAGTAAATGATTGCTTGGTAATCTTTTTCCTAATAAAGAGGGATCATACCAAGTGATTGCCTTCCTTTTAAATATAACTTTTTAGTACTGAAAAACCAAAACCAAAAAAAAGAGAGAAAAAAATCAGACCTTTTTGGGTGATAATTTGCTATGTGAGTTCACACAAGTCATTCAAAAATAAAATCCTGCATTCTTATAACTGTGTTGTTGGAGTTAACCTGTTAACCTCCACAAAGCATTTTGAATGTCTGTGACATCAAATGTGAATTTACTGTGACGTGCACAAATCTTAAGTTTTAATTTCTCATTTTTACAGGTCCCTTCCAAGGGCCTAGTAGAAGTCATTGCAATGCATTTGCTATACATACTGCATAAACTGCAAGCTCTATAAAACTTGTATCTGTTTTGTCAAAATTAGTCATTATTTACACAAAAGGAGATGTTGTGCTACACATGGTAGTTTTGGTGGATAATTATCCTGAAGACTGTCTTTAAAATCTTGTTTTTTATACATATGATCTAAGGTTTTCTTAGACCATGTAATACCTACCAATACTGTCAATATATACAATATGAGAAAGCAAGTGAGGTAGAAATCAATTTCTAGGAAGAATATATGTAAACTATTTGGTGGCATATGTCCCCCTTTGCTTTTAGATGCTGCCCCAGCACTTGAGATGACATCCTTGTGCAACAAAAGTGCTGATATCCTAGAACTAGAGATTCGTGGTTTTGAGCGTTGACTTCTGAACTGACTACATTTTCTGAGAAGGACCTTGCAGCAGAAGAAAAGACAAAGACATCCATGTGTTTCAAAGGAAAATTGAACAATTGTCCCTTCCCAACTGTTATCCCATCACTTTTCAAGTCCACTGATGCTATTTCAAGATGTATCCAATGAAAGAATAGTGATAAGGTTCTTGTTACATGAATGTGTATTTAATATTAGTAGATCGTGTATTTAAAGTGAGTAAAAAAAAAAAGGGAGAAAGAGAGAAGCATTTAAAAGGTCATGTTATTTATGCATTGAATCTTGTGTGTTATTTGTATAAATGTGTACATTTATTTGGGAGTGGGTTTGGTGGTGGTAGGTGATAAAAACTAGGATCAGTTGAAGAAAATGAAAAAAAACCTGGGATCAGTAGGAGAAAATGTTTCCTTTACCCTAACTTAACTATAAAACACATTTAAAAATCTTGCTTATTTCTAGGCTTTAAGGAGAAGTGTAACTGCTCTCTGTGGATAGATGTACATCTTTGGTTTCTGTGATTATTGTTGATGTTGTGCGCAAAGAAGCCTTTTATTTCTAATGACCTAGTATGACTCTGGCATTGGATAGTCCTCTGTTTTATAAGATTCTGGTGCTAATGTTCTTGTGTGTAGGAATGTGATTGGAACAAGAGTGGTGAAGGAGAATTTTGTACGTTTACCTTGGAGCTGCGTACTGTGCTTCTCATTAAAAAAAAGAGGTAGACATACAAAATTTGGGGATGGAAGCTGGGTTACCAATTGACTAGGGCTGATTACTCTTTTCTGGGCCAGTTGCTATGGAACTCCCCAGCTGGAGAAGTTTTGGGGAGGGAATATCCACTGTTAGGACTTCACTCTTGTCCCACTGATAGTTTGAAGGTGATATCAGAAAGAACCTAGAGACGTTTCTGTCTCCTTGGGTCCTCCAAGGCCTCCCCCAAAGCTTTTCACAAGGTGCAAAATCATTTACGTACAGCCCACGCATCTTTTCCAATATACTGGTTCACAACTTTTAGGTGGGAGACTGAAACCAGTTGGACTGCAGGTTTTGGTTTCTGGGTTGTAAGTTGTGCTCTGAGTTCATTATCTTAGAGGATGGCTGTTAAGGGGGCCAGAACTTGTGTGGACTTTTTTTTTGCCTTAACCAATGAGCAATACGTTGTTTTTTTCGAAAAGGCACTGGCTAGAACTTAGCCCAAACATTTAACTAGCACTCTTCTCTATTACTCTAAAGAGCTTAATATTGAAATTCTGACCTTAGACACTTGGGCTTTCAAAAGAGTAGGACATTCCAGAGGCAAAATGAGGGGCTCCAATGTAGAGTCTATAGGTGGTTCAACTGAAATTTGGTCTTGGTTTTGAAGCTCTATCTTTAAACTCTGACCAGGTGTTTGACTAGATTGGTGTGGCTAACATGCTGAACAAAATTAGTGTATAAGTATTTGTAGGCTTCACGTTAAAATATTATTATTTTATTTTTACTCTGAAAAATATTGTCAAGAGACTCTAGCATGGAAAGCAGATAATACTTAAAAGCCAAGTGTTTCTCTAGCTTATTTCAATGTTATTTTTATTTAAAGATCAGTGTGAAAATATCACCCCAGTGTCTGAGGGTCCAAGATCAATTACCTTCTCATTTGCTTTTGGTATTTTTTGTTTATTAAAACATTTTGTGAACTTTAGAATTAAAGAACTAAAAGTTATTCACTATAAGTCCAACTTGAGACTTGAGGATCGTATCTGGTTAGAACCGTGGCAGAACTTGAAAAAGAAGATCTTGCAAATTGGGGCCATTAGACACTGAACCAAAATAATCCCTTTTTTCAGTTTAAGATTACTTTGCTTTGTCTCACCTACAAAGATATGATTAAGCCACTTACTAATAGAAAATATGTGTATGTACTGGTGGAGGGAAGTGGGCTTGCTGTGTGTATGTATGTTTTAAAATTAATAAATATTATATCTTACTGAGCTCCATACATGGTTTTTACTTGAATTTATTTAAGAGACCATGAATAATGTATACAACACCGTACAGTTTTAACAAATAAGTTTGAAATAATCTGTTAATTCTCTTTTTGAAATTTTGTATATAGGGGTGGCAAGTTAATTTTCTTGTACAGCCAGTGATACAAGCAACCTGGTCCTAAAGTAGCATGTCTTGTAAAGATGACTTGGTAAAAGTTGTGACAGACTTACGCTTAGAACCTGGTTCTCCTGATTAAGAATCCTTGCTTGGTTAGAATAGCTGACTTCCTATAGAAATGGGGACACAGAAGATGTGTTTTCTTATGTGACTCTCTCATTATTGGTTCCTTTATTTTAGTTGTGCTACAATATAAGGCTGGATCTGTACTAAATTATGAGTCAGACTAGACGGAAAAATGTGCTTCACTTGTTTTCTAAATGCTCCTCTATGTAACCGAACCACTGGCAGGAATTAGAAACACCAGCATCACTGCTTGTAAGGTTTTAAGGCTAGTCCTAGAGAATTGGACTTAATGGATTTTTCTCTATTGTTTTGTGCTGTGTTTTAGAATTAGAAATGGGTCCTTAACACTCCTCTATGTGAATGAAAAATTATGTTCTCACATTGCTTTTTAAAGGGTCTTATTTTCTCTCTTTATAGCTTCAGTCATGAAGTAACTTGAAAATGTAATTACCATAAAGCTTATCTATTTCTTAACATGTCTTTCTGAGAAGTGCCTTCCCACAAATCACTCGTCATCACTTGTAAGTAACTTGTGATTTAGAGCTTTGTGTTTGTAGATGTTTGTGGATATCTGATATCGACTGTATTATATGCTGAGAAACAGAAAACAAAACAAAAACCCATCCACCAAATGTCATTTTCCTTTGCTTTCAGTGAAATTTTATTTCCCCCCATGGCGTAGCCTTATTTAATCCCTACTTGTTGTACTTTGGCAAGCCAGATCATCTCCTGTAGAAGTGAAGAAGGTTTTAGCAAAACTTTGAAAACTGTATTGTTGGTTAATGTGAATTAAATAAGAGTCGGGCTTCCCTGGTGGTGCAGTGGTTAGGAATCCGCCTGCCAATGCAGGGGACATGGGTTCGAGCCCTGGTCCGGGAAGATCCCACATGCCATGGAGCAACGAAGCCCGTGAGCCACAACTACTGAGCCTGCGTGCTGCAACTACTGAAGCCCACGCACCTAGAGCCCGTGCTCCGCAACAAGAGAAGCCACCGCACGCAATAAGAAGCCCGCGCACCGAAGAGTAGCCCCTGCTTGCTGCAACTGGAGAAAGCCCGTGCACAGCAACGAAGACCCAACACAGCCAAAGATAAATTTAAAAAAATTTAGAAAACAAAATTAAATCAAGAAAAAAAAAGAAAGAGTCAGGGAAATGAAACCAAAATATTTCAATTCAGCATGTCTTCCTGTCCCTACACTAGGGTAGGCTCTCTTATCAGTCAAGAGAACAGGTTTTTAATGTCAGTTTATCTCCATTTAGCTATCTCCATGCCTCTAGTTCTGGAAAGCGATCTCCATTAACATTGCCACTAGAATTTAAAACAATCCTTCCATCTCACAGCAATGTTCCCATTGGTTACTTCCCTCCTGAACCTGCGTTTAGTCTTCTTCCTTAGATCATCACTCCTTTTGCTTACATGTATACCTACCTGTCTGTCTCCTCCACTGTGTATTTTTTAAGTAGAAAAGCTGTTTATTAAATTGCTCCTAGACCCTCCAGAAGAGTCAGGGCCAGATTCCGAAGGCACACGGCACACTGCAAGTACAATACCCAGTGTCACCGCCCCCTCCAAAATTTCTGTGTCTCTGAAGATTGGGAACTACATCTTATTTGTCTATTTCTGTTCCACACCATCTAGCTCTGTGATTTCTACGTGACGATAATAATAGTAACCCTGTGAAGGTAGGAATGTTAGTCATGGTTTAGAGGCAAAGTGCAGTAAGTCCTCTACCTTCAATTTTTGAACTTTCAAAGATGTGAACGTGCATGTCCAATCGTGTAAGTTCATATGTCTGGCGTACACTGTCACGTGTGTGCATCCTCTACAAGTGGTTGTGCTTTTGTGTACTTTACTGTACAGTACTGTATAGAGTACAGTAGCACAGTATCTTTATTTCAAGCCCAGGATGCCTGGAAGCAAGCGTAAAAGCAGCAGTGATGTAGCTGGTACTACTGTACTTTTCAAGGTACTGTACTGTAAGATTAAAAATGTTTTCTTTATTTTTTGTGTCTGTTTTTTATGTATTATTTGTGTGAAAAATATTATAAACCTATTACAGTACGGTAGTATATAGCCGATTGTGTTAGCTGGGCACCTCGTTGGCTTTATGAACAAACAGGACTTAAGGAACGCACTCTTGGAACGGAACTCATTCGTATGTAGGGGACTTACTGCATAGGCTTTGAAAGTTAAGAAGGTTACTCAGTGTCACTCAATAAATGATAGAGCCATGGGTGTTTGTTGAAATAGATATATGGTCATGATTACTTAGATCTGGAATCAATTAAAAATTTTTTTTGTTTAGATAATAAAAACTTTGGGAGCTTAGTCTCCTGGAGCTACACGCATCCTCATCCACTTACAGGGGAGGAAGCATGTTTCTCCAGCCATAAACAAAACTTCACTTTACTCTTATTAAGCCAAATTTCGATACTGCTCACCTTGAATCAAGCATTGTAGCCAGGGGAATGGTGTGCACTGATTGCCTTGGGGCTCTGTTAAATTCCTTTGCCTGAATTAGTAACAAGAGCAAAAGGAAACAGGATTATACTGATTGGGTTAGGCTAATGACAGCCTACCCATGGAACCACCAGGCTTCCGCTTAGCTGGGGAGGCATACAGGACATGGATGCTGGAGAAAACAGTCACAGTGCTCACCAGATAAGGATGTTTTGAAGCTGCAAATGTATGCTTTCTTTTAGATTTTCACCCATTCTGCCAAATTGTCCTCCAAAAATGCCGTACCAATTTCCATTCTCACCAAGTGTCTGGGAAAGTACCTCCCTACGCCTGGACTATGGTAGATAATACTACTAATAATTTCCATGTGGACCAATCTGCTGAGTGAAGATTGTCTTGCTTTAGTTTACATTTTCTTGATTACTACTGAGGTTACACATGTTTTCATATATTTTTTCTTTTTAGATATTTATTGGTCACTTGGGTTCCTTCTTTGAAGAAAGGATACTAAAGGTCTTAAAAACTAAGGCAGATTTTAGCTTGAGTGTTGGAGATTTCCCTTTGTAGATGTGTTTCATACCTCCTGAAAACAAAGGTAAACACCAGATTCAGATAATATAACTTGGCTCGAGGTATATCGTAGATCAAAAATTATTTTAAACGGGGAAATGCAGCCCAGCCAGAAGAATGTATTTTAAATTATACTTGTTCCTAAGTAAGGTGTTCAGACCCTCTTTCTGCTGAGTCTTGGGAGGAAATAAGTTAATGCGAGAGAAGCACTTTTTCCCTTCTAGGGCAGAGGAATGAAGACGTCAGCTCTGTTCGGATGAACAGGAATTATTTAAGGAGGGTTGTGAAAGGTCTGAGCTCGAGGGTTGCTGCAGCTGGCCTTACATCCATTTCACTACGACGACACCTTACTCCTTTGGCTCCGCCCAGGGCTGTCAAGCGTGATCCAAGAGGGGGCAGTAGAGCCCCATTCACTGTAAGCGATTTCCTTCCCAAGGAGAGAAGCGCTAAAACCTGCGATAAATTTCACCTGAGGGGTATTATCTGCTCTTTTGTCCATGCAATAAAAGCCGTCTTCTTTCCCCGTTTTTAAGGGCCCAGTGTTAAGGATTGCGTAATCTATTTGAACCGCAGGGGTGGCAAGGAAGAACTGTAATAGACGGGCCATCAGAGGGTGCCGGCCGTGGAGTGGCGCGCCCTGGTGGACATTGATAGTTAAACTCTCCGTTAGTCCGGTCTTAAAGGTTTAGGAAGCATAGTGGGAGCAGATGAGACCCAACGCACGTGGCCTTTGTCTCTCTGATTGGATCAGGGCGCCCTCGCTGTCAGCAGGTGGCTGGTGACTCAGAGGTCAGCAAGGCAGAAGCAGTGGCTGGAGGAGAGCTAGGCTGGTGGGAGCGTGGGGGCAATGAGCAGGACGCGGGCCTCTCACCGCTGTGGCCTCTCCCGTCCGGACGCGCAGGCTCAGCGGCCGTGGCTCACGGGCCCCGCCGCTCCGCGCCATGTGGGACCTTCCCGGACCGGGGCACGAACCCGCGTGCCCTGCATCGGCAGGCGGACGCTCAACCACTGCGCCACCAGGGAAACCCCTCAGTTTTTTATAATTTCTTTTAAAGTTCACTTTGTAAATGCGCCTTGCTTTGTAAGTTTTCCAGTGAGTATAAAAGGGGTCATTAATGTCTCCATTTGGTTTATAACCATCTCAATTTATTTAAATGCTCTTAACTGTAATTTAGAAGATGGAGCTGATTCTTCTGGTATTGCAGTATGATAGGTATTATTGGAACAACCTATTTTAGAACTTTTCTTGTGTAAGTATCCTGTGATCATAAAAACTAAGAGGTAAGAATAATGTAGTTATTGCTTCTGTTTTGCAAACATGAATAACCTATAAACCAATATGTTCACTGCTGATAAGGGGAACAATTTCTAGTCGGTGGAGTTTAAGATGCTTAATTTTCCAGTCCAATAGTTTTAGTTTAGTCACTGAAAACAGAAATCTTTTTCTAGTCTTTCCTGAGGCCTTGGCTTCTTTTACTTCAGCACGTCTGGGGCTTCTCTCTTTTCTCTGCTTTCCTCAGAGGAGCTTCCTCTCCAGAGTCTTCTTCTGGGGAAATAATAATAAGGAGGAAGGCGACTGTGCGGCCGAAAAAATGGATGGAACTGAAAATGGTGGTAGCACATCAGAGGGAGGAAAGGTCTGTATGGGAACCTAATGTGGACTCTGGGCCTTTGTGGTGGGAAAAAATGGAAGGGACACCTGGGTGTCCTGGTGATGGGCTGGATCCTCGTCCCTGGGTTCCTTGTGGTGGGAGGAGGGGTAAGTGTAAAGATCTGGCAGTCTGTAGGCTCTGCATTATTTTGTGAGTCTCCAGGAGGGGTGAATACCTCTTCCTGTCCTGTGGGGAGAAAAGCGCAAGTCAGGAAACAGGCCTGATGACAGGAGCAGAGGGGAGAGTCTTCAGGTGGAGGCAGGGGAGAAAGAGGGGAAGAGAGAATTCTAGAGTCTCAAAGCATGTTTGAGAGAACTGCCCAGGCCAGTGAAATGAGACACGGACACTCCTTATGACCCAGAAATTCCACTCGGAATTTACCCAAGAGAAATGAGTGCTTATATCTACAAAAGACTAGTTCAAGAACGTTCACAACAGTCTTATTCACATTAACCCAAACCTGCAAACAATGCCAGAGTCCATCAATAGGAGAATGGATAAACAAACTGTGTATTCATACAATGAAAGGAAGAATTACTGATACAACAACATGGATGTATCCTATGATGTTATGTTGAGCAAAGAAGTTAGACACAAAAGAGTACATACTGTAAGATTCCATTTTTATGAAGTTCAAGAACAAGCAAAACTAATCTATGGTAAAAAAAAAAAAGTCAAAAATAGTTAGCTTAGGGTTAGTGTAGGTGTTATTTAGTGGAAAAAGTAACCAGTGAATTCTTTAGATCTCGATCTGGGTGGCTGTTACATGAATATGGAGATAGATATACACACACACACATTTATATTTACACATACATACATATATACACAAAAATACAAATGTACACACATATCTAAAATGTGATCAATATATACCCTTAAGATTTGTGCATTTGATTGTGCATAAATTATAAATAAAGAAAGAAAATTTGATGGAAAAAAAGTTATGTAAAGAAAAGGCCTGCTTCACTTCCCCAGCAGTGAAATCATTCCCTGGAGAGGAAGGGAGGGAATATCTACTTGCTCCAGGGGAATGAGCACTGAGGACCAGGATGACATTAATTTCTGAGAAGAAATTTGGATCAACCTCCAGTGTCAAGGTCTTCCCTCTAGCTGTATCATACAATCAAACTGGCTGCGAAAAAGCAAGCTTTCCTTTAGGAAATTATTTCTTCACTCCCTTAGAGACTTACCAAAACAGGCCTGGAAAGGGTTGCTGAGTGTGAATGATGGAAAAATGAGTTCCTCACAGTAAGTTGAGAGCTAGATTCCCCTCACCTTTAAAACAGCTGAATTCAGGTTTCTTGGTTGTACTGGGTATGCTTATTCATAGCCCCTTCTAGAGATTCTGTTTCACCCATAATACCTGGAAAGGTCAGTACTACACTCCTTTGTCTATGGCTGATTGGACTGTTGTTAGACACTCAACTCATTCATTGGCTGGCCAGTGACCAATCAGATTCTCACTCAAGAATTTCAACAGAGACACAGCCAGTGGAAGATGTTACTGGAAGTGGTAGGGCGGGGGCTGGAGTGTCAGGTATTGGCCAGTTGAATGTTGAATAAACAGAGAAACCAATATTTCCATAGCTGTAAAATGGGGAAAGCCTCTCAAAGAGAAAAAGAGACAAGTGCCTATGTGGTTACAGAGTGATGATGACAGTAACCTTGACTCTTGACTTTCTAAGGGCTGGTCTTTTTGAGGGCTGGCTGTACTTAAGGGCCTTGGGAATATCTTTATAATAATCACCCCACCTCCAGCTCTATTCTTTTTTTTTATGCCACCTTGAATGGGTGTCTGTTTCTTGAATTAAATACTCACCCTTTCTCCCATACCCACCCAGGCTACTGAGTATTAAAATCTTATGGCTGAAACTAGATTAAGACATTTCAAACTACAGAAGATGATTAAATCGCATATTTCTCATTCTTTTCTCTACACAATCAGATCAATTCTGAACCTTTGTAACATGAAAACTTTCTGCTGAGAATCCAGTCACTAGGGGAGAAACTAGCCTTATTCTTAAACTAAAAAAAAAATGTATACATTATTAGCTGCGTTGGGTCTTCGTTGCTATGCACGGGCTTTCTCTAGTTGCGGCGAGCAGGGGCTACTCTTCGTTGTGGTGCGTGGGTTTCTCATCGCGGTGGCTTCTTTTGTTGCAGAGCATGGGCTCCAGGCATGCGGGCTTCAGTAGTCGTGGCTCGCGGGCTCTGGAGCGCAGGCTCAGTAGTTGTGGCGCACAGGCTTAGTTGCTCTGCAGAATGTGGGATCTTCCCGGACCAGGGCTCGAACCCATGTCCCCTGCATTGGCAGGCGGATTCTTAACCATTGTGCCACCAGGGAAGTCTGAAGCTAGCCTTATTCTTAAGCTCCATCTTGACATTTTGCTATCAGATCAGGCTTAGCTAGGTCTTGGGCTCTGCCACTCAATAAGCTGGACTCCAGTTTTTAAAAACACCCACCCCTTGTGCTTTTTCTACTTCTTAAAACTGAGGCTATTCTCCACATCCTCCTGACAATGGTGATCTAGGCATCTGCAACCAGCTTTTTAAAAGCCCAGGGCCATGGATGATTTGTTTAAAGTAGTTTTTGTGGAATGGAGGAAACCGAGCCAGATACCAGTGGCTGAAATAGGTGGGACAAAATAGACTCAGAAGTGTGTAGAGTTCTCTTTGAAGTGAGAGAAGTAGAACCAAAGAAGTTTATGGCAGATCATGTCTCATTTCCTCGGGGAGGCCTTCCCTCCCTTGAGGCTGGCTTAAGGCCCCTGGCAATATGCTTCCCCAGCACCCTGTGAGTCCACTTTCATCATGTTCATCAGTCATGTGACTACTGTTCAGCGGTTGTATTCCTCCTGCACTAAAGTATCTGTCTGATCATTCTGTACACCTGGTCTCACCGCTAGCCCAGTGCCTACAGCGGACTTGAACAGACTGAGAGAAATCTCAGTTTCCATAATCTCAAAAGTTACCACATTCCTACCTCTCAGGGATAATGTGATAATTAATAAGCAAATATTTCTCATTCTGTAACATACTGACATGACACCAAAGATACTGAATATCAAACACAAAGAGCTCTTTTGCAACCATAATTAGACCAAAGTAGGTCAAATATTTAAGTGCAGATTGGAAACATTTTGAGAGGCAGAACGGCATAGGATCCCTGAGCTCTGCCGTTTAATAATTGTGTGACCATTGACAGCTTCCTTAACTTCTCCCAGTCTTCTTTTCCTTATTTGTAAAATGGAGAAAATAATACTACCTATCTCACTGGCTTGTTGTAGTGTCTAAAATAAGATATGTAAAGTGCTGAGAACATGCCTGACATATGCATTTGGTAGGTCTTAGCTGTTGTTATTGGGCCTCCATCAAGACAAGGCCTGTTGACTCTGTTGGTCATTGCTATGTCCCTAGTACCCAGAACAGTCCCTGGCTTGGCCTCATGCCCAGTACATAGCTGATTAATTGAATGAGGCAGATGTTGAGTGTAGATGCTGAGTTCCTCTCTGCAGATTTTTGTGAAGCTCAGTATTTCATTCCAGTCCCAGAAAAAAAATTTTTTTGGCCTCACTGCCTGGCACGCAGCATCTTAGTTCCTCCACCAGGGGTTGAACCTGTGCCCCCTGAAGTGGGAGTGCAAAGTCTTACCCACTGGACCGCTAGGGAAGTCCCTCCAGTCTCAGGAAAATTGCAGTAATAACTTACATTCAAAATTAGAGGATAGGGCTTACCTGGTGGCGCGGTGGTTAAGAATCCACCTGCCAATGCAGGGGACACGGGTTCCAGCCCTGGTCCGGGAAGATCCCACATGCCGCGGAGCAACTAAGGCCGTGTGCCACAACTCCTGAGCCTGTGCTCTAGAGCCCACAAGCCACAATTACTGAAGCCCGTGCACCTAGAGCCTGTGCTCCACAACAAGAGAAGCCACTGCAAAGAGAAGCCTGCGCACCGCAACGAAGAGTAGCCCCCGCTTGCTGCAACTAGAGAAAGCCCTCACTCAGCAACGAAGACCCAACGCAGCCAAAAATAAAATAAAATAAATTAAAAAAAATTAAAGGATAATAAAATAATCAAGACCCAAAATATTGCTTGGAGTTTGGACATCAATTTTAAGTGGGTTTTCTATAGTCTAGACATGAAATTCATTGTATCCTAACAACTAGTACTTTAAAAAAAAAAAAAAAGAAAGGGGGAGATGACCTTTTTTAAAAAAATATAATTATCTGCAGTCTGTGGTTATTTGGGCAGACAATAGCTGGTTTGTAGTGAACTACCCTGATTTCTAAGAGAAGTAAGTTTTATACTTGATGTATAAGTGTGCAGTTCTTCTTTTACACTTGGAGTATCACAAAAATTCTCAGGTGCCTTTAGAATCGAACCAAAAAGAAATATAAGTCCTGTGATTAATTTGCTCATAGTAACTGCAACTTAATTCATTTTGTAGACTCACAGAATAACTGGCTATTTTAGCCAAATCTCTAATTTTACAGGTAAAGACATTGGAGCCCAGTCCATACAAGTTCACACGGGCCTCTTTGAATCCTATGCTATAAGTCTAGTAGTTTCAACAGTGTGCTTTGTTACGTGCTGTGACAAATGCAGAGATGATAAAGACACGGGGCCTGCCCTCGAGAGGTGGGGAGACGCTACAAATACATGGATCTATAATGCAGAGCAGAATGCAGTATGGACCATGGCTGATACACAAATTGCTCTAAGAATTCAAAGATGTCAGAGAGAGGGAGATTGCAATTTTAAAGCTATGTGTCTTAAGAAAGCCTTATGTGAAGGTAATACTACAGTGACATTAAACGTCACCATGTGAAGCAGAATTGCAGTAAACAGAGGTGAAATCAGGAGCGGGGGCAACCATAGCTCCTGCAGTGGAGGAGAGAGAGAACAGAGTGGGTTTGGAGACCTACACATGACCCCATCTGGCAGAGCCAGGGCATGTGTAAGTGGGTGATGGCCTGGAGCCAGGGCTGCCTGGAGAGAGTGAAGCTGCATTTGAAGGTCTTTGAGGCTAGTCTGAGGGATAGTGGGGAAGAGTGAGCCTAAATCAGAAATCACATTTTAATGGTGTTTTTTAAAAAAATGTGAATAAACCTCTAATCTCATTATAACTTATTTAGCTACGTATTTACAAGGTTTCCTGAAGAGTGGTTGACTTTCTGGAAAGGTGTCCAGTGTCAGGTTTTGTTTTATGGTGCCACTTTCAGATGTCACTTTTAGCGGGTGACGTTTGCAGGTCTTGTCTTGGGAATCGGGCAGGTGTTCTTTGTAATCTGTCTCCTTGCCCTCTGATCGTCTGAGTTCATGCAGAGATTGGACAAGGTGAATTCTGGTGGCCTCACCACCACCTCTGATGTCCCTGCCCCTTTCTGTTCTGTTGTGAGCTTTGGTGAATGGGCGCAGGGAACTTGCTAGGGGATGACTAGGGTCTGACTGAGCCCCTGCAAAGCCCCAGGCCACGTGAAAGTGGTGGAGGACTCAGTTTGACTCCTGAGGTTCTCCCCCTTTGCTTTCCTGTCCCCAGGGTTTGCAAACCAATGCTCTGGCTCAGGCCATCTGGAAATTTTGTAGTGGGGGGAAAGGAAAGAGAAAGGAGTAGGGGAGACATTGAATCTAATAGAATCTTAAAGAAAGAAGTCTAGGCTAACCTCCGCAACACCAAGACACAACTGACTAGATGTGATTAACTAAAGCAGTTGATAAACAGAGACTGAACACCCACCATGGGCAAAATACCGTGCTGTTGGGCATATAAAGAGGTAGACATTGCTGTAATTCAGAGTGGAAATTGTTCGCTCTATATCAATAATAACTAGTATTCATATAGTGCTTGAAGGATGAAGAGCTTTTCTTGCATCATAGCTCATTTGGTCCTCACGACCCCCATAATAATGGACATCATTAATGCTGTCACTTCACGCTTGAGGAAATGGATATCAGAACAGTTAAGTGTGTCTAAAGTCACATAGCTAGGACTGAGACTAGGACCTTCTGATGATAAAATTCAGCCTCTTTCTCTTTAACCACACAGGCTAATGAAAGCTGACGTAAATATTTCCAGTTCATGATATGCATAATCATGGAGCCAAATTTTGTCTTTTCACACAACTTATTAATTACTGGACCCACAGTAGAATAAAAACAAAACCCTTACCTTCTGCCACAGTTACCACCACCCAGCAGACCAGTAGCCAGTAGGAGAAGCAGAGTCTGTGAGCCATGGCTTCTACCCCAAGCAGTCACTGCCTTGAACCCAACGTGTCTTAAAAGGGGTTGGTGAGTCACCCGCAACCTGATTCAGGGAGTTTTCATTTGCATAGTGGACCACAGGGATTAGGGCTTGCGGTGTGAGGGTAAGAAATCAGCAAGGAAATACCAGACAGTATTTGTCAACCAGAGCTTCTTGTAATGACAGCCAAACATCATTCACCTGTCCTTGGTTGGAGTTGGACTGTGGACAACCACGCCCTCACTATCCTTTTAATTCCTTCAAATCTTTCCCTCTTAGTGCCTTCTCATTACTTGTGTATATAGGTCTCCCTCAGCAAGAGAAAGAATCTGTCCAGGAGATGTTCAGCACGGCTTCCCTCTGTGTAGCTTACTTACTTAACAAAACCAAACAGGACAGGGAGGACATTATCTAAAGGCTTTGTGACCCCAGCAGTTTGAAGAGGCTGTTCACAGATCTCGGATCAGGGATTACGACTCCTCTGCTTTTGTCAAGGAGCCAAGAGCAGCAGAGTCAGAAAACTGTCTTCTCTAGTAGCCATCATGGTCACTGTCTAAACAAACATGAAAATTTTGGGAGATTAACTTAGTGATTTGCCCTTCCAAGGCCCCCTCTGATTCATCAAACTGCCTGTAAGATGCCTGGTTTGTTTCCTGTCAGCTGCTGGAGGAATGGGAGTGGGCGGTCACAAGTGCTTAAAACGACGGACCTTGGAGTTAGAGATGATCATACTAAGTGAAGTAGGTCAGAAAGAGAAAGACACGGGCTTCCCTGGTGGCGCAGTGGTTGAGAGTCCGCCTGCCGATGCAGGGGACACGGGTTCGTGCCCCGGTCCGGGAAGATCCCACATGCCGCGGAGCGGCTGGGCCCGTGAGCCATGGCCGCTGAGCCTGCGCCTCCGGAGCCTGTGCTCCGCAACGGGAGAGGCCACAACAGTGAGAGGCCCACGTACTGCAAAAAACAAACACCATATGACATCATTTATATGTGGAATCTAAAATACGACACAACTGAACTTATCTATGAAACAGAAACAGACTCACAGACACAGAGAACAGACTTGTGACTTCCAGAGGGGAGGGGGATTGGGGGAGGGATGAATTGGGAGTTTGAGATTAGCAGATGCAAACATATATAGAATGGATAAACAACAAAGTCCTATTGTATAGCACAGGGAACTATATTCAGTATCCTGTAATAAACCATAATGGAAAAGAATATGAAAAAGAATATATAGGTACATATGCATAACGGAATCACTTTGCTGTATACCAGAAACTAACACAACATTGTAAATCACCTATATTTCAATTTTTAAAAATGTATGGTCTGGCAAAAGGGTACCTTCTCCCCAGTGTATCTCCCACTAGGATCTACTTAGGGAGAGAGAGATAAACAAAGAGCAATATAACGCAGCATATAAATGTTGTTATAGAGGGTACAGGCAGAGGGCAGCAGCTCAGAGAAAGAAGCAATCAGCTCCATTTAGGGGAGTCACATTTGACAAGTGCCATTTGAGCTGGGTATTAAAGGCTAGGGAAGACCTTGTTAGACAGTTGAGGGACAAGAAGATGAGCATGAATCTAGATAAGAAGACAGGAAGAGGCTGACATGATGGGAAAAGGAGTGAGCAGTACAGGATGAAGGTGCCTGCAGCAAAGAGATGGAAGTGGAACAGGAGAGATCGGCTTTTATTCTCCATGCTAAGAAGGTTGGACTTTTTCTCGTAAGTGATGTGCAGCCAGTGAATGATTTTAAGTTGGAAGCTGATATGATTACATTAGTGAAAAAATATATAAATAAATAAAGAAAATAAAACAACTCTCAGGCTGCAGGATGGATGGAGGATAGACTGTAGTGGGGAGAAGTTCACATACATTTATGAAATGTAATAGCTGGGGAAGAGATAAATTAGGAGTTTGGGATTAATAGATACACACTACTATATAAAAAATAGATAAATAACAAGGACCTACTGTATAGCACAAGGAGGATATCCTCAAGGAGGATACAGGCCACCAGAATGGCAGCAGTTGAGGTTAGAGATGAGGAGAGCCTGAACCAAGGCAGATTAAGCAGAGACAGAGAGTATATCTGAGGACTATTTAGGACGTGAGCGGACCAACTGACCATGTGAGGAAAGAGAAGTGACGGACAGCTCAGGTGGCTGGATAGAGATGGCGTTACCTGAGATGGGGCAGAGGAGGGGAGGGAGGAATATACCGAATGAAGTTCGTGTCACTGTTTTTGACGTGCCTCTGAGATATCCAGGTGGGGACGCCTTAGTAATGTGTTTTAAATATGCTTCTGGAATTTAGGGGAGCAGTCAGGGTTAGATTTATAGATTTGGGAAAGGGTGAGATTATCTAGGCAGAGAATTGGGAGAGTGAGAGTAGAAAAGGGCCACGGACATTTAAGAGGCAAACAGAGAGAGAGAGAGACAGAGAGAGAGACAGACAGAGAGAGAGAGAGAGAGAGAGAGAGAGAGAGAGAGAGAGAGGAAGCAACAGAAATGGTGGAAGAGGCAATAATCAGAGAGGCAGGAGGAACAGCAGGAGAAAATGGTGACTTGGATGCTAGGAACAGAGAGAGTTTTAATAAGCGAGAGGGATCTACAGTAACAAATGCCAAAGCCAGGATCCTTAGTCAGCCTCTGAGTGGCAGGGAGTAGAGGTCAAAAGAGCAAAACATTCTTCTGATTTTGGCCCTGGAGATGCCTGGGCAAAAACAGATTATGCCCCAAGGTTGGGAGGAAGGGAAATATCCCATAATCAACTTGTGGTGATCCACATTCATGAAAGAACCTAGGTAATCTGAGATTGCTGGAAATTCACAAATTATTTCTGGCTATCTTTAGGCTTCGGAGACATACCTGCCACCACTTGTTATCTTGGAAGGTTTTGAAGAATTTCTAACTAGTCATTTATACTTTGTGTTAATTATTTTTACTTTTGCACACAGGTTTGATTATCACCAGACGCTCACTTTTCAGTAACAATCACTCCTGACTCAGGTGACCTCAGACATAGAGCTAAGAGATTCTAGGTCATTATAGATTATAAATGAAATTAAATGAACCATATTTTTGCTCACAGAGAACTATCAATCAGAAAAAAATCACAAAATAATAAACACCCAGCATTCAATTTCATCAACTTAACACTATTGTATCAGAGAGAGCTTCTCTGTGTAGTTTTAGATTTTGGCGCTCATGGTGAACTCTGCCGGGCTACCCTTTGGTATTAGCTGTTCCTGC
>NW_006782836.1:0-1669 GCF_000442215.2 Lipotes vexillifer
AACTAACACACCATTGTAAAGCAATTATACTCCAATAAAGATGTTAAAAAAAAAAAAAGAGGATGTTGGGTGTAGTGGCTTGGTTCTTCAAAGGGGAGGAAAGCAATTGACACAGAGATGGAAAAGCAAATGTTTGGTAAATAAGTGCTTGCTGGGCCAAGTAGAGACAATGGGACACAAAAAGGAATTTTAACAAACAGACTTTGCTATGTTCCTCCCTGTCTACACACCTAGTTCATACTATAATGATCTATGGTTATAGCTCCCAGCCTGGTATAGGTCTTCTATTTAAATTCTTTAGGCAGCTAAGGGGGAGGTAAAAAGAGAGACTTCCTGTGTCTTCTGTTTCTTAAAAATAATCAACCTAAATTAATGTTTATGCCAAAAAGACACATTTTGGGGTGGCAAATTTTGCTCCCCTACAGGGGCAAAAAGTAAACATCAGAGAGAACAGATGAAGAGTCAGGCTCTATTTGTGGTATGCCAACCATTAGCAGAGATGGTACCAGGAATACTGTCATGAGAAACCAGACGTGACTCAGACTTCATGGGGCTGATAGCCTAGCAGGGAAGAGACATTCAACCAACAGTGATGAATAACTGTAAATAAGTATCGACTTTATAAAGGGTTGAAAATAGAGATACCAGGTGGTGGCTGCTATCAATAGAACTGACAGCCCTGTTTTGGTAACTAGTATTTAAGTAAGAGGAGGGAATAAAAGATGATTCTGAAGGTGAGGGAGAATGGAGATAGGAAAATCAGGAAGAAGAGAAGTTTAGTCGGGGAGAAGTAACTCCCTGAGATAGGTTTACAACATGACGAGCTTCAGACACCCAGGAATTGTCCACTAAACCACCGGAGATAAGGTCAGGTGCCAGAAGCAAGGGCAAGAGACCTTGTCATGAGCCCTGGTGAAACACTTTGTACACAGCCATGCTGGACATGATGAAGGAGGGGGCTCAGGGCTCTCTGGGGCGTGATCTTCACTCTGTATCCACATCTAGACCTGCCCTTGTGGAAGAGGGGAAGGAGCGGTCAGGAGGGTGAACAAAGCTGGTAGCAGCAGGTTTCTGAACTTTGTAAGGATCTCTTTAAAAAGCCACAGTCCCTCTTTTAAGTAATAATAGCTAACACCACTTCCTGCTTATTCAGTGCCTGGATGCCCCCTAATTTAGTCTTCCTAACAGCACCAGGAAGAAAGCACTATTATTAAACCACTGTAAACACCAAGAAAATTGAGGCCCAGGGAGGGTAACTTCCCTGAGATCCATCACTCTAAAGGCCGCATCCTAGATTCAAACTCAAGGTGGGCTTTCAACCACAACTACAGACCCAGGGGAGAAGGAACAAAAGAACTTTTTCTTCCTTCAAGTCCTGGTGTAAAGAGGAGAGAATAAAGTTCCTTATTTCCTCTTGCAAAGACAAAATGCACAATTTTACACCCCAGTGCTATTAGAGAGGAACTGATATTAGTCTACATTTCTGAGTCCTCAGTATTTTGAGTCTATTTCATCAGCTCTGAATTTTGCCTCATTTTCTGCATTTTGTCATACCTGATCCTTTCAACTGATCAAGATAACAAGTGCTCCGTCCATGAGTTCATAGTAACCTCCTCTTTATGACCACTCCCGTTAAAGCTTTTTTTTTTTTTTTTTTTTTTTTTTTGGG
>NW_006782838.1:0-867 GCF_000442215.2 Lipotes vexillifer
ACTTACAGTTGATCCTTTTCAAATACTTTACAGAGAAGGCAACTGAGGTTTAAAGAAAAAATGTATTAGTTAAACACTAAATAATAAACCTTAAACCTCAGTGGAGCAACACATGGACTGTTGATTTCTCACTCAGGAGTGTAGTATGGACTTTGGTGGTCTGCTCAGTTATTCAGGGACCCACCACCTTCATCAAGTGGCTCTATGTTTGTCCTAAAAAGGAAAGGAGGGAGGAAGCTGCAGGCTACAATGATCAACTCGTTATCCTTCAGGCATAAACTCTTCAGATCACCTCTGGTCACATTCTTTGGGCTAGAACCATAGCCAGATGCAAGCGGAGATGGAGAATGTTGTTCCTACCTTGGTCCTAGTGATGCCTCTACACTGGAGGCTGGAGGAGCTAATTAAAGTGTAGTCAACAGCTCGTTGTTTCTGCCACAATGAGTGATAAGCCTAAGACTGTGGATTAATTATGTGTGTGTGTCACATATACATATAATACACAGAAACATATATATGTGTGTGTATATATACATTTTTTAGCATGAGTTGACACATGGGGCTTCTGCCTTATCACAAGAGTACAAACTGCCTCTTGCTGCTTTTTCTTAATTGAAGTTGAACTACTACTACTATTTCCCTTCATTTTGCTACCTCCCCCCCACCTTTCTGTATTATATGAAAATTCTGAAAGAAATAATTTCAAAGTTTCCAGTGCTTTTAAAGGTAATAGAATACTCAGACCTTAACAGTTTTCCTGTGTGAAAGTTTTGCCAGACTAAAATAGTTAACTTATGAAAAGTTAATTTAGATTGATACAAAAGAGAAAATAAGCTGATTTTGTTTTTTACACAAATACCCTGAGCC
>NW_006782839.1:0-336 GCF_000442215.2 Lipotes vexillifer
GTCCCCTACTATTATTGTGTTACTGTTGATTTCCCCTTTCATGGTTGTTAGCATTTGCCTTATATATTGAGGTGTTCCTATGTTGGGTGCATAAACATTTATAATAATCGTTATATTTTCTTCTTGGATTGATCTCTTGATCATTATGTAGTGTTGTTCATTATCTCTTGTAACAGCCTTTATTTTGCAGTCTATTTCATCTGATACAAGTATTGCTACTCCAGCTTTCTTTTGATTTCCATTTGCCTGGAATATCTTTTTCCATCCTTTTATTTTCAGTCTGTATGTGTCCCTAGGTCTCAAGTGGGTCTCTTGTAGACAGCATATATATGGGTC
>NW_006782840.1:0-200 GCF_000442215.2 Lipotes vexillifer
TTAATGTAAATGCAAAAATATCTCGTATTATTCACAAGCTGGCTGACTTAAATCACTCGCTTTTAAAACAACTTTACTGCTCTCCAATCTGTTCAAATGCACGGAAATATAAATTCAGGATGATGTGGCTTTTATGCAATGCTTTCTTTTCAGGCTGCAGTCTCCATGACAGCGAGCGTTATATTTTATCCTTGCTGCTG
>NW_006782841.1:0-210 GCF_000442215.2 Lipotes vexillifer
ACACATTTTTCAATGGCCTTTTTGACCGGGGGGAAGTGAGGGTTCATTGTAGTGCAGATTTCCGTTGCAAGCTTGCTTGGTTGGCGGAAAAGGGCGTATGCGTATTTTCCTGAATATATTCAGGAAATCACGCATACGCCCTTTTTTGCCAAGTGCATCCTGGTCGGTGTTCAGCCTATTTTCATAGGCTTTAAATGCAATTCCAAACCA
>NW_006782842.1:0-10607 GCF_000442215.2 Lipotes vexillifer
TTTTTTTTTTTTTTTTTTTTTTTTTTTTTTGCTGTACACAGGCCTCTCACTGTTGTGGCCTCTTCCGTTGCGGAGCACAGGCTCCATATGTGCAGGCCCAGTGGCCATGGCTCACGGGCACAGCTGCTCCATGGCATGCGGGTCCTCCCGGACCGGGGCACAAACTCATGTCCCCTGCATTGGCAGGCGGACTCTCAACCACTGCGCCACCAGGGAAGCCCTATTTTGCTTTTAATTCTGTTGCCTTGGGAGACTGACCTAAGAAAACATTGGTACGATTTATGTCAGAAAATGTTTTGCCTATGCACTTTTCTAGGAGTTTTATGGTGTCATGTCTTATGTTCATGTCTTATGTTTAAGTTTTTAAGCCATTTTGAATTTTGTGTATGGTGTGAGGGTGTATCCTAACTTCATTGATTTACATGTGACTGTCCAACTTTCCCAACACCCTTTGCTGAAGAGACTGTCTTTTTCTCATTGTATATTCTTGCCTCCTTTGTTGGAGATAAATTGATTGTAGGTGTGTGGATTTATTTTTGGGTTCTCTATTCTGTTCCATTGATTCGTATGTCTGTTTTTGTGCCAATGCCATGCTGTTTTGATTACTGTAGTTTTGTAGTATTGTCTGAAGTCTGGGAGGGTCATGCCTCTTCGTTTTTTCCCTCAGGATTGCTTTGGCAATTCTGGGTCTTTTATGGTTCCATATAAATCTTAAGATTATTTGTTCTAGTTCTGTGAAAAATGTCATGGGTAATTTAATAGGGATCACATTAAATCTGTAGATTGCTTTGGGTAGTATGGACATTTTAACAGTATTCTTCCAGTTCAAGAGTGTGGGATATCTTTCTATTTCTTTGAATCATCTGTGATTTCCTTTATTGTTTTATAGTTCTCAGCATGTCTTTCAGCTCCTTGGTCACGTTTATTCCTAAGTATTTCATATTTTTTTGGTATGATTTTAAAAGTATTTTTTTACATTCTCTCTCTGATATTTCATTGCTAGTATAAAGAAATGCAACCAATTTCTGTATGTTAATCTTGTATCCTGCTACTGTGCTAAATTCGTTTATCAGTTGTAGTAGTTTTTGTATGGAGTCTTTAAGGTTTTCTCTATATAGTGTCATGTCATCTGCAAATAATGACAATTTTACCTCTTCCAATTTGGATATCTTTTATTTCTTTTTATTGTCTGATTGCTGTGACTAGGACTTCCAATGCTATTTTGAATAGAAGTGACGAGAGTAGGCATCCTTGTCTTGTTCCAGATTTTAGTGGGAAGGCTTTCAGCTTTTCACTGTTGGCTGTGGGTTTGTCATAAATGGCTTTTATCATGTTGGGATATGTTCTCTCTATACCCACTTTGGTATGAGTTTTTTTTAATCATGAAGAGATGTTGAATTTTATCAGTTGCTTTTTCTGCATTTATTGAGTGATCATGTGGTTTTTGTCTTTTGTTTATGTGGTGTATCACATTGACTTGCGTATATTGAACCATGCTTGTGAATTTGGGATGAATCCAACTTAGTCATAGTGTTATGATCTTTTTGATGTGTTGGATTTCGTTTGCTAACATTTTGTTGAGAATTTTTGCATCTATATTCATCAAAGATATTGGCCTCTAATTTTCCTTTTTTGGTGGTATCTTTGCTTTTGATATCAGGGTGATGGTGGCTTCATAGAATGTCTTTGGGGGTGTTTCTTCCTCTTCAATATTTTGGAAGAGTTTGAGAAAGATTGGTATAAGTTCTTTGTATGTTTGGTAGAATTAACCTGTGAAGGCATCTGGTCCTGTACTTTTGTTTGTAGGGACTTTTTTTTATTACAGATTTTATTTTATGTCTAGTGATCAGTCTGTGCAAATTATGTATGTCTTGATTCACTTTTGGTAGGCTGTTTGTTTCTAGAAACATGTCCATTTCTTCTAGGTTGTCAAATTTGCTGGCATATAATTGTTCATAATCTCATTTTTTTAAAAATTTCTGTGGTATCAGTTGTTATTTCTCCTTTTTCATTTCTTATTTTATTTGGGTTCTCTCTCTTTTCTTCTTGGCAAGCCTGGCCAGAGGTTTGTCTATTTTGTTTACCCTTTCAGAGAACCAGCTCTTGGTTTTATTGATTTTTTTTCTCTGTTTTTTTAAATCTCTTTTATTTATTTCTTCTGATCTTTATTTCCTTCCTTCTGCTGACTTAAGTTTTGTTCTTCTTTTTCTAATTCTTTTAGGTGGTCAGAGTGGTTTTTAAATCATTTTTTTCTGCTGGTTGTTTCTCAAGTAACTTTAATTCAAAGTAATCAATATGTCATTGTGGCTTATCTTGGGGTGGCCTGTCCTGAGTCCCAACACTATGCAGCAAGTGTTCATTATTATTATTTCTATTATTCTTATATAAATTATATCAGTAAAGGAGCCAAGGTCTGGAAAAGATGAGAGACTTTCTTGTTTCCATTATTTATTAACAAAGTGACTTTGAGAAAGTGACATATCCTCTCTGAAGATCAGTTTCCTTACCTCTGAAGTGAGGAGCGTAATAGCGCCTAACTGAATGGCACTGTGAGAAGGATTAGATTACTAAAGTCATAGGTAATGCACAGGAGGTGCCTGGGCGCTTAACATGTGCTCAGTTAATGTTAGCTGTTATTGTTGGGAGGGGCAGCTTAGAGCCAAAACTCCAACTTTGGATCCCAAGTCTTGTTCTCTTCTGGTAACTTCTCACCTTACTTTGGAAGTAAGTGGAAATAGGTAACATTTTAAATTTGCTTTGTAATTTGTGAAGTGTGCTACACTGGTAAATGTTGGACCATAGTGTGTGAGGTGGCATCTTTTCTGTTATCACAACATTTGTTCAGACCCTACCTTCCATGTTTACTTTTAAAAAAAAATTTCTTCTAGAACTCATTTTCAAGTTAAAAAGTTTTTTTTTAAATTTACATGAAATGTAAGGGCAGAGCACTCTAAAGACAGCTTTTCTCTTCAAAACCTTTAGACAGTCTCTGATTTGGTTGTCACTGAATGTCACCTCTGCTGCTATGGGGATGTCTACATATTTTAGCAGGTTTTATCAGTGAATTTCCTAAAAGCGATTTGCCAGTGGTTTTAAGACTGTAGCTAACAGGTTAAAGTCCAATTAGAGTAATGCCAGTAGAAGAAAAACTATTTTTGCAAGATGTTAACCATATAATTGTTCTGAGTCATGGTATTTATTCTGGTTTTGCCCCTTATAGTCTAAACATTTAATGAGCTCTTGTCATTCAAATATACATTTTGCTTTAAAAAAAATCCTGCCATTAAACATAATTTAGTATGCTCTGTTTTCCCTCCATGATACACATGTCATCTGGATAGTAAGTATAAACCAGATAAAAAAAATCACTCTGCCTGGGCCTCACTGAACAGCAGGGAAATGAGATACACAAAAGACATATCAGAGAAGAACACATTTTGTTTGGGCAAGGAAAGTAACCTCTTACCTGCTTGGCCAATCTGGCAAAATAATTTTTGGTTCAGTGGACTTATATGTTGCAGATGTTAGGGGTTCCTTTCCTTGGCAATACCAGAAGATACCCTTGTACCTGGAAACTCTGGAACGAAAACCCAGGCATCAGCTGTTTAATACCTGAGTCAAAAGTAATGAGATGAGATGAATGCAATCAATTTCAGTTACCTTCTGCTTCAACAATGAATAATTAATACATGGGGTTTTTCTAGTGTTAGCTCCAGTTCCACCACACTTAAGGATGGTGGAAACTCTGAGCCTGGGGTACCTGAGGGAAATTCCTCTATAATAATTATATTTGGATCTTCTTGTTAAAACCAACTTAGTGAGCTTCAAGGCCACCTCAGGGCTAAATAACAGGCTATTTTTAAAAATCTCCCATCTTAAAAAAAAAAAACAAAAAAAAACTCCCATCTTCTTTGTCCATTTCCCTCCAGGCATTTCCCAGGTTTTGTTTCCCAAATGCCCTGACCCAAATAAAAATCCCTTTCTTGTTCTCTGCCTGCCCTCTCAATCTTGATGAGTCAAGTTTTATTGTGCCATCTGGCCAGTTAAGACCTAGATTCAGCCTCCAGTCTCTGTTTCTCTTACACTCCTCAATATGTGTCCCACTTTCCCCCTTAATCTTTTCTCTAAAATCCACCACACGAGGCTTTGCCACTTGCTGGCACCAAATGGGAGGATACCCTCCCATCTTCCATCCAATTCCAGATTGATCCATGTGAGGGTTTTCACCCTGTGCCCCAAATTCAGATACACTATAAATGGGGTTGCCAGTTAAAATCAGGATGCCCAGTGCTAGGGACTGTTTGTCCTGCCCAAATTTACATGTTAAACCCTAATCCCCAGTGTGCTAATATTTGGGGATAGGGCTTTTGAGAATTAATTAGTTCATAAGAGTAGAGCCTTCATGATGGGATTAGTGCCCTTAAAGAGGCGGGAGAGAGCTTGCTTCTCTCTGCTCTTGGCCACATGAGGATGCCACAAAAAGGCTGTGAACTAGGAAGAGAGACCTCACAAGGACCTGGCCACTGGGACTTTCATCTCAGACTTTCCAGCCTCCAAAACTGTGAGAAATAAACTTCCATGGTATTTTCTTATAGCAGTCTAGGACACCCATATAAATTTGAATTTCAGATTTTAAAAAATGTAATAAAATCAGTGTTTACAGATTATTAGGTGTTTGCCTGAATTTCAAATTTAATTGTATTTTTCATTTGTTACATCTGGCAACCCAAATTGTAAAATATTCCCCTTTCTATAATACTTAGCTGTGTTCTCCCAAATCGTTTCTGATATCTGGAGACTAAGGAAATGCAAGTCGCAGTTCTACACAGCGGGTCATTATCCCTGTCAGGGTTTATGTCCTGTCTATGGTCAGTAGCACTGTGGTGAGAGGGATTCACATAGACTTTTCTGCTTTTTCTCAGGAAGAAAATGTGTGTTTGAAAGCTACCTAAAACCATCACCCACACTGTGCAGAATGTGTTCATTCTGAACTTACTTTAGGAAACCAGTTTGCTATCCAGTGTCCTCCTCCCTGACACATCTTGGAATGTGACTGTTGACCCTACATGTGTGGTATGCTGGGGCTACAGCCTGTTCTGAACTTGCAAGGCAGAGGCAGGGATTGCAGCATGTACCTTCTAACTCACGCATCAGTCAACCACCTCTGTTCAAGACGTCTGTAAATTGAAGGTTTCTTCTGTAGTCATCTCTCCTTGCTGCTCAAAGGAATTTTTGTTTTGGTTTGTTTTCATTTACCAGAACAGAAACGTTATGAGCTTCTGTATTTCTGTGTATTAGAGAGCCTAACACAAATTTACTACTTTGTTTCTTACCTTTATTTTCAATGCTGCTTAGAGGCTCTTTCAAGCTAACAGCAGGATTTCTTTGCCTCACTAAGCAGTGTCCCTACTGCTCTGTCTTCCTCCTCTTCTGTTCCCCTTCCTTTTTCTCCTTCCCTTTCCCCTTTCTCTTCTTCCTTCTACTCCTCCTCTTCCTTCTAGCACTAAGCATGGCAGGAACTGCATGGGTTTTACCCTCAAATAGATATGCCTGTAAATTTCAGTTCAGTCACTTACTAGACAAGACCTTGGGAACATTGCCTGGGCTATGTCTTCCCATCTAGAAATGAAGATAATGTAGCACACTACTCTCACAATGCTCTAAAGATTAAATGAGGTAATGTATATAGAGTTCTTGGCCTGTAGTAGGTGCTTAATAAATGGTATATTCTTTCCCTTTCTTCCAATTAGCAACACATGAAATATATAAGTATATAAAAATACTTTTGCACATATATGTCAACATAGCTAGTTTGCACCTTAGGCCTGCTTGCTCTTTGAGGATGTCGTTCAGGTTCATGAAGACGTTTTCTGGAATCTCCAATTTCTAACTGCCAAAATGCTTCCCTTTGAAATTGGAATTATCTACTAATTATGAGATCAATTATTTAATATGTGTCCTCACACTAGAATGCAACATTTTCAAGAAGAGAAACAGCATCTGTTTTTTGCCCTGCTCTTATCCCCTGCACCTAGAGCAATGCCTGTCATGCAGTAGGCGCTCACAAATGTTCCCAGAGGGAGGGCTCAAGGTAATACCATGCAATAGCCACGGTGTCCACATGCCAGGAGTCATACATACATTAGGAATAAGGCAGCAAAACAGGGACTATAAACTGCTTTAAACCCAGCTTTACGTACATCACAATTTACCTCAGTTCTAAAAATTGCTGACGGTATCACAGTGCTTTCAGCATAGACTTTAAAATTTCTAAGTGATCAATAAGGAATCAGGAAATGTCCTCCACTTATTCCATAGAGCCAAGAAATGAGATGAAATAAATATGACATAGGTCTTGCCCTCAAGAACTAAAATTTCCTGCAAAAAATGAAATGTTCCTACTCATGGGAATGAAGTCTCTGACCTTTTGATTTTATCCAAATGACTAAAAAGAGGTGTAGACTCACATCAGGGATTCTTGGCTAATTGATGAAATTTTGTTTTTTACCAAAAAACTTTTTCCACCCTTGCATCTCTCTCTGTGAACTGAAGTTGAAGGGTGTAGTGTGCCTCCTGCTACATTATTTCCCATCTCCTAAATCCCATCTCAAGAAGAAACTCTCTATTTGATGCAAAGGCATTGGGAGTATAAGGGGAGCTGGCAGATTTGTGATTTGTGTGGTGGAGGGAATGGCCACCTTGCCCAGGTAGGACAGAAGATGCCCAGGATGCTGAATCATCCTGGTCCCATCTGCTTGGCTGACCCACTAATCTGCCAGCCAGTTTTTGTGAACACCACAATTGTTTCCCAGTCGAGATTTCTTGAAACATCTCTTATGTCAATTAAAGACTAAAGAACAGATGGTGATTTCTTGAGACAGTGAAGTATTTAACTGATTCATTACTCATGTAGGGAACAGTGATAACCAATTTGGCATTGTCTGCTTTGGCTTACTTTCTTTTAGGTTGTCAGTTTCCAGTACGTTAGGAGATTTCAGGCTGAAAAAATGGAAATATGCTTCTCCGCTTCAGATGGTGGAGGCTTATCAGGATGCCCTAGGAAGTCAGTGAGCGTAGGGATCTGTCTCAATAATGTCAAAGTCAGGCTGTAATGGAATGGAGGTGGTATTCACCACCTTTCAGGTACCAAAGCAGCTCCAAGGACACTCATCAAAACTTGCGACTGCCATCGAATTTGATAATGTCTGCCAAAGCATAGCACTGTGCCCAGCACACAGAAAGAACTCAGCAAACTACATCTGTTATACTACAACAACAGAAATTGTAGGAATTTAACAGTAGGTTTATTGAGCTAGTCATTCATTTTAGCATACTATTGAAAGGATGTACCTATATTTCTCTAATTATGTTACCATATTCATAACTCTATTTTTCTCTGACCCTACCCCACTAGTTTCTGCTGCTTTGCTTCCTTTCTGTCTCTCCCATCCATCTCTCTGTCTCCCTCTCATTTACAACCAAAATTCCCTGAGGCAGAGAATCTGATGAGGCCTGGTATTCACTATCCATTGTCAGAACACACCCACTAGATATTCTTGTGCCAAATGACTCCTTAAATTGCCCCTTGAAACTGACCCATCACTCCTCCTCTTGGATCTGAGTATAGACCCATGATGCACTCTATCCCAGCCATGTTAAAAGGTCCACAGGACAGAAAGCATGGGGAATTATAGATGAGTCACCCTGAGGGATTCTGCTTAGATTGAGACTGGGGATACAGGGTACATTGAGTTTCATAGACTATTATATACACCAGTAATTCTGTTTTCTTTTCCTCTGGAAGATGGTAATCAGTTTTTTTGTTTTTTTTTTTAAGTATAGCAAGTTTTATTTGGTTGTTCAACATTTTTTAAAACTTTTTTTTAGTTGAAGTATAGTTAATTTGCAATATTCTGTTCAAGTGTACAGCAAAGTGATTCCGTTACATATATATGTATATATATGTAATATATATTCTTTTTCAGATCCTTTTCCACTATAGGTTATTACAAGATATTGAGTATAATTCCCTGTGTAAGTCTTTATTTTATATATAGTAGTATATTTTAATCCCAAACTCCTAAATTACATATATAAGTTGCTTTTTATACTGGGGTCAAGCCTTTAAAAATCTGTCAGCGAGCACAGACTTGCTCAGGAGGTTGTTGAGTGCCAACCTCGTTAGACTTTAAGGAGCTGTTTGGAAAGTCTGCAATAGTTCACAAAGAATCTTCCCATCATGTGTGTCTCCAGGTGCCTGGAGCCTGGCTGGACCACATCAGCTCATTTTTGGCTCAGGGCTAAGTAAATGCTCCCAAATTCCTGGCAGGGCAGGATAAGGTATCAGGGATATCAGAAGGTAGATAGACTGGTTCAGATCAGTGTTCTGTCGGCAACTACCTAATATGTCACTCAGCCTCTGTGGGGTTCACCCGTAAAAAAGTAGGTTGTTAAGTGGCTTTTATGAGATAATGAATACAGAACACCTAAGCAATAAATACCAACACTTTCCCCCTGTGAGTCTTATTCTGCACATACTTAGCAGTGCTTCTAGCCTCTCTTTGCTTCTTAGACAGCAGTGGGCCCTTCCAGTGTTTGTATTTACCAGGTTGGAGCTCTGCTGATACTCTGTGGAGACGTGTAGTCACATTTCACATTGAGGTGCTGGCAGTGCAGCATCTGCTGGTAGGAAGTGGGCATGAGGAGATGTCAAGGAGGCAACACTGAGTGACTTGTGTGATGGGGTTGGGTGGATGGAACCCGGGTGCAGCCTGGGCTAGACCTGGCAGATCAGGACCTGGGCCATACATGACGTCCCCATTGATGTGATGAAACCCAGCCTAAAAATCACAACAAGAGTAGAAATCATGGTCTTGGTTATGAATTGCTTTCTATACGTGCTCAGAACACTGCATCCCACCTTGATTCTGAGCTTCCAGGCACACACCTTGATGATTTGAAGCCTTACCCTCCTGCCTCTGTGTCTTCCCTCTTTAAAGGCATAGGGACACCCTCCTTTGGTGAAAGGATCCCAAAGCAGTAGCTTACACAAATCTTTTATGACTACTCTTGACACCATCAACCTCTAAGGAGTGTACTTTTATGGATCAGAAGTTCATACAGCATTCCCAAATATCAGTGCCAGATGTTAAGATCTCATTAATTAAATAGAGACAAACTGCTGGGACTTTGGCTTATTCAGATGAAAACCCCTATTAGAATGTGGTGTATATACATTACATGCTAGGTTTTAATCTGTGTCTAAGAATATAAGTTTAGAGGAAAATTTGTGACAATGTCATTTTTAATTTCCTTAGTAAGATATGTATTTCTTGAAAAATGAAACTTTCTTATTTATCTTGGATTTTTTTTTCCATCGGTGGTATCACAATGACTTGAAGATATTAGGTCCTTGACATATATTTAATGAGTACATACTGATCATTTCGTTAATGTTATGGCCACTCTTGGAGTTAATAACCACCCCAGAATATTACTGCTACGCAACACCATCTGTTTGGATTACAGAATATCCTGATCACTTCTCTCTGCGTCATCCACCTTCATATGTTCATGAACATCTTAAGGTACTTATTCTGCTCCAAATCGTAGACCTTCCTACTCAAACCTTCTCTCTCAACCCAAAATTGCAACACATCCTCATAAATTTTAGAACAGTAAGACTAGCCCAAGCCAAGTAGAGGGGAGGGAATAAAATATTTTAAATGCAGACTCTCATGATAGAAAAATATAGTAAAACTTATAAATAAGTACTACTTATTTGCAAAATTGAATAAAATAGATCTCTGGCAATCCTTTAACAACAAACAACAGTAAGAGAAATACAAATGCCCTAAGGAGGAATAGTCAGCAGATGTAAAATAGATGAAGATGCAACATTTCCCAGTTCCTTGCTAAAGGATACTAAAATCCAAAATGGGATAAAGAGAGCATAACATAAGAAAACCCAAGACCAGTGTCCTATCATGTCAAGACCCTAAATCATAATAAAATATCAAATATTATCTAGCATTATATTAAAAGAATAATGACAAATATAGTTTATTCAGAGATTGCACATATGGTTTGACATTATTCTATTATAATTCACAAGAGTTAAAGAAACTAAAGCTATTTATAAAACCCTGCTGTCAGAAATAAATAAGCATTACATTAAAAACTGAATCACACCTGAAGATACTAAGAAACTTGACTACATACAAATCCAAAATGTCCATATATTTTCTTGGGGTAGCTGCTGACATCAATTTGTTGTGTATATTTTTAGATAATTTTTTGTGCAACATACATACATGCACCTGTAGCACTATATGGCCAATTATTCTGTAATTATTTAGATTTCACTATGTAAAACACCACACCAAACTTAGTTGTATAAAATAATACACACTTATTATTGCTCAGGGGTCAATGGGTCCATGGATGGTAGAATGGGCAGCACTGCTGAACTTGATGGGAGTTTCTTGCATGTTTTGGGGAGTTTCTGGCTAAGGCTGGTTCAGACTCTTCTCCTTACACATTGTTACAGTGAAAGGAGGGGTCCATACAGGGAGGGTAATAATTGCAGCCTTTTTTTTTTTTTTTTT
>NW_006782843.1:0-435 GCF_000442215.2 Lipotes vexillifer
CTGGTCCGAAAGGACATCTGAAAAAAGTGTAAAATCCAGAAAGGCAGGACAGGCCAGGGAGAAGGGGGAGAATTGTTATGCTGATGGGCGGGATGTTAATGGCCAACAACTACCTTGGAGAAATGTATGGTATTTCCTGAAACATCAAAAAAAACAAGGTACATAGCCTCAGGCACTAGGCTTAGGGAAACAGAAATCAAAAAGCCAGAGCCACCACAATGTTTGGGGCTGCCTTCTTTACAGGAACCTCGTCCACTGTACAAGTTAAATTCCCATGAAAGGAAAATATGGATCGCCAAGTTTCGGCACTTACGTGCCATGGAATATCAGTCAGCAATGAAATCAATGTCACCAGATCCGTAGCATCTCAGTGAGTGGATTTAGGTACGATGATTCCAAGTGAAATAGGTGACACGGAAAAAGAAACATCATACG
>NW_006782844.1:0-430 GCF_000442215.2 Lipotes vexillifer
ACACAAGCTTTAAATGATACATTAAACAAGATAGACTTAATTGATATTTATAGGACATTCCACTCAAGAACAACAGATTACACATTTTTCTCAAGTGCTTATGGAACATTCTCCACAATAGATCATATCTTGAGTCACAAATGAAGCCTTGATAAATTTAAGAAAATTGAAATTGTATCAATTATCTTTTCCAACCACAATGCTATCAGACTAGTTATAAATTACAGGAAAAGATCTGTAAAAACTACAAACACATAGAGGTTAAACAATACACTACATAATAACCAAGTGATCACTGAAGAACTCAAAGAGGAAATCAAAAAATACTTAGAAACAAATGGCATGGAGATAAGTCCACCCAAAACCAATGGGATCCAGCAAAAGCAGTTCTAAGAGGGAAGTTTATAGCAATACAATCCTACCTTAAGAA
>NW_006782845.1:0-246 GCF_000442215.2 Lipotes vexillifer
AGATTCGATGGAGAAATTAAAACCTTTACAGATAAGCAAAAGCTAAGAGAATTCAGCACCACCGAACCAGCTTTACAACAGATGCTGAAGGAACTTCTCTAGGCAGGAAACACAAGAGAAGGAAAAGACCTACAATAAAAAAAACAAAACAATTGAGAAAATGGTAATAGGAACCTACATATCGATAACTACCTTAAATGTAAATGGATTAAAGGCTCCAACCAAAAGACATAGACTGGCTGAATG
>NW_006782846.1:0-224 GCF_000442215.2 Lipotes vexillifer
TCCTTGTTAAACGTTTCTTGTATTTTCTCCATTCTATTTCCAAGATTTTGCATCATCTTTACTCTCATTACTCTGAATTCTTTCTCAGGTAGACTGCCTATTTCCTGTTCACTTGTTTGGTCTGGTGGGTTTTTAACCTTGCTCCTTCATCTGCTGTGTAATTCTCTGTCTTCTCATTTTGCTTATCTTACTGTGTTTGGGGTCTCCTTTTCACAGGCTGCAGG
>NW_006782847.1:0-206 GCF_000442215.2 Lipotes vexillifer
GTAAATTTAAGAAAATTGAAATCATATCAAGCATCTTTTCTGACCACAATGCTATAAGATTAGTAATCAAGTACAGGGAAAAAAACATAAAAAGCACAAACACTTGGAGGCTAAACAATATGTTACCAAATAACCAAGAGATAACTGAAGAAATCAAAGAGGAAATCAGAAAATACCTAGAGACAAATGACAATGAAAACACGACA
>NW_006782848.1:0-277 GCF_000442215.2 Lipotes vexillifer
GAGGATTTTTACATCTGTATTCATCAGTGATATTGGTCTATAATTTTCTTTTTTTGTAGTATCATTGTCTGGTTTTGGTATCAGTGTGATGGTGGCCTCATAGAATGAGTTTGGGAGTGTTCCATTCCCTGCAAATTTCTGAAGAGTTTGAGAAGGTTGGGTGTTAGCTCTTGTCTAAATATTTGATAGAATTCACCTCTGATGCCATCTGGTTCTGGACTTTTGTTTGTTGCAAGATTTTTAATCACAGTTTCAATTTCATTACTTGTGATTGGTC
>NW_006782849.1:0-504 GCF_000442215.2 Lipotes vexillifer
CTCCACTCAACGACCAGCAAGCTACAGTGCTGAACACCCTATGCCAAACAACTAGCAAGACAGAAACACAACCTCACCCGTTAGCAGAGAGGCTGCCTAAAATCATAATAAGGTCACAGACACCCCAAAACACTCCAACAGATGCGGTCCTGCACACCAGAAAGACAACATCCAGCCCCATCTACCAGAACACAGGTACCAAACCCTTCCACCAAGAAGCCTACACAACCCACAAAACCAAGCTAAGCCACTGGGGGAAGACACCAAAAACGATGGGAACTACAAACCTGCAGCCTGCAGAAAGGAGACCCCCAAACACAGTAAGTTAAGCAAAATGAGAAGACAGAGAAACACATAGCACATGAGGAAGCAAGGTAAAAACCCACCAGACCAAATAAATGAACAAGAAATAGGCAGTCTACCAGAAAAAGAATTCAGAGTATGATAGTAAAGATGATCCAAAATCTTGGAAATAAAATGGAGAAAATACAAGAAATGTTTAAC
>NW_006782850.1:0-497 GCF_000442215.2 Lipotes vexillifer
AAACACGGAGGATATTTTATTCTGTAATTGCAGAGTGGAGATGTTACTAAAACATAAAAACCAAGGCCCAGAAGCCGTAAAGGAAATGATTGATGACCACCTAATTGATCTTTACATATTCCACAAGCAAAGTCAAATGATAAGAAGTGGGTAGGGGGAAACATTTGTGCAAATTCATGTGTAATAAGACTATTGATATCAGTGTTACTTAAGAACAGAACATTTAGAAAACAGCCATTGAGAGGGACCAGGTAAGTAAATTTCAAGTACATTCAGACAATACAGTACTATTGCTTTGTGCTTTGGTTTATTGATATTTTTTTAACTGAGCTAGATCTATAGGTATTGACTTGGAAAAAATGTTGATGACAAACTGTTCAATGAAAATAGCAAGTTTATACATATATCTGTTGGAAAAAGTAAATGGAAAAGTGAAGGATTGGAATAGGTAAAGCAACTTTGAAAAACAAGAGTAAATTCCTCCTTATAGCCTGGGG
>NW_006782851.1:0-26421 GCF_000442215.2 Lipotes vexillifer
CCCTAGGGCCCAGCATGTTGTCTAATCTCATGTGCATTAGTGAAGACCTTCAGTTTCAAGTGACATAAACCCAATTAAAAGTGGCTTAAGTAAAACAGTTTATTTTATATCTCTAAATTTCCGAAGATAACAGGCACAGATGTAGCTGGGTTCAGGAACCCAGAAATCTTCCCTGGGAATCTGTCTGCCTCCTACCGTTGTGTCTGATTTCTTTTGTTTGGGTTTCACTTGAATCAGTCTTTGTGGACATGGAGATGGAATACCTTGGTGGACCACAATTTGGTTAATCTGCTCATGTGTGAAGCCTGGGTCAGTGCCATCCAAGCCACATTCATTGATAGCAGAGTGGGATGGTACCCAAAGGAAAAAAATGAAATGTCATTTCAAAAAAAAGGAAGGATGGGTGGATGTTCAGTATCCATGGATGTGCATCAAGCAAAATTAATGCCTGTCTATTACACACAGAAAACACCCATACTGATTTTTCCAGTTGTATCATGAGTTGAATTTAGCAGTCTGTTCTAGAACCGTGATTCTGTCTCTGTTCTTCGTACACACTGTGATTATTCCACACCATTATCCCACCTTTGGTGGGTTCTCATCTCAGCTTCCACACTTCGCCCTGCTTCCTGTCCTCGCTGTACAGCTTACATGTAAAAGTACATAAATTTCATCTCCCTGGTGACAATGGGATCCTCAGGAACATGGACTATATTGATACTCTTTTGGACGTATCTCCTTGAGATTCCATCTAGAGGAAAAGAAATATGTAAAAGAACAGCCAACAACTTATTTTTTCACCTCTCTTAGATTGGGTTGGCATTGTTTTCAAATACTCATTACAAAGCTGATGTTTCCTGTTGACAAGCAGGTACTATTTACAGCTTTAATATCAATGAAAAACAATCTATGAACTGGGAACAGTACTAGTAATTACTTTAGGAGGGTTGTTGAGAAAAGTCAATGAGCAACTAATTACATGTAAAGTACTCAGAACTCCCTCCTCCTCCTCCTCCTTCAGCTGCATCTCTTACCCTTTTTCACATTTGGGGTGGAGAATGAGGGGCTGATTTAGAACATTGAATGTGGGACCCGCTCAGTGCATGAGCTGAGAGTAGGGGCTCCCAGGAGTGAAAGGAACACTTTGAAATGATGATCTGTTTGGTCCATTCTGGTGGAGCCAGTTGCTGAGTGTTTGGTGAATCTCGCTGCCGAGCTGAGTTACCCAGTGTCCACCAGCTTCTCTAGTCGACTGCTTCTCTTCAGACAAGTGTGGGAGTAGCATCTCCACCACAGTCCCTTTGTGAACCCACTCAGTGGTTCTCTAATTCATTCGTGAAGCCCATCTTTTACAGCATCCACTGTAATCTCTGTATTTATTGTGTTCTTGTGGCTCGTTATGTGCCATCTCTGTTCTAAATCTGGTACATAGATTGACCCATTTTATCCTCATAAGGTCACCACACAGTAGGTACTTTTATTATCCCTGGATTTCAGATCAGGGAACCCTAGCACATGGGGAAATACCTTGTGGCAGATGCTGTTAATGGATTATAAAAAGCCATTTACAAACCCCTCCTCCATGACCAGCTCCACTATCAAAGCCCAGTTCCCCAGCCTCCTTTACAGGTGGGCTGGCCGTATGACAAGCTTTGGATTTCCTGATGATGAGGAGCCGGTGCAGCAGGTGACCCCTCCCCCCTCAGCCTTCTCCCCGCTTAGACAGTGGATGGAGATGGCTGGTGTGATAGATGCCATCTTGCTATGTTGAGGGAGTGGCCAGGAGAGCTGCAGAGAAGCAGCAGCCCTCCCCTCACTGAGTCACTGGACCAGAGCCAGCAGACAGACAGCTCCAGAATTCTGGTTATGAGTGAAGCATATAAACCCGTGTTGGGTTATGTCACTCGAGTCAGATTTTCTGTAACTGTAGATCCTCACCGAATCAGAGGCTGAGCCAGTTTCCAACACAGTCCAGTCCCAGAACCCATGCATGCTCTCTTCTGCACTGCTTGTCCCATGCCAGATACTGTCCCGGGTTCTCTGGGTGCAGTGGAGGTCAGAGCAATGATGGCTTTGACCCTTGGGGAGTTTACAGTCTCATGAGCAGAGATTAAAACATAAACACAAAATAAATATATAGTGACCACTTGTGGTTATTACCATGCAGGACAGACTAGGTGCTATGAGAAATAATGCAGTGCTAACACACACTGTGGACAGGCAGAAGAGCCCTGTTTCTCCAAAGAAGTGGACATTTACGCTGAGATCTGAAGGATGGAAGGGACACAGGGAGGCGTGTTTTCGGTAGAGAGCTCTGCATATGAAAGAGCAGATGGCATGAATGAGATTCACTGTTGGAAGAACAGAAAAGACCCCTCTGTTTGAGGCTTGACTGTGATGGGGGGGCAGCAGGAAGGGGCAAGAAGGAGCTGGAGAGGTGGGCGAGGGTTAGGTCCCTCCAGGTCAGCGAGTTTGGACTTCATCTCTAAGAACCCTAGGATGTTTTCAAAGAGTTTTAATCTAGGCGAGAAATCGTCTGAATTATATTGAAATAAAAAAGATTAGCTTCCAGTTGCTGTGAAGAGAGTGGACACAGGGAGGCCAGTTCGGGGCCGTCATGGTTGTCCAAGTGGGGGGATTCTCCCTCCGTGGAGGAATTGGTCCTGGGGATGACAAGAATTTGACCGATGGGAGATAAATTAGGAAGATAAAACCTACAGAACTTTGAAGGATGTCAGAGGAGAGAAATGAACGTGATGTCAGTTTCACAATAGCTAGCGCAGGGACTGTGGGCCAGGGATTGTGATTTCCCAGGCTTGGCTGGGAAATCCCGGGGAGGGGGCGCTTGGAGGTTTGGGGGTAGAGGGTGCTGGTGGTCAGCTCAGGAGTGCGGAGGCTTATAACCTGCAGCTAGTTCTCTTCTCTTCTGTGTGCTGCTGTCTTTCCTAATTTGAAACCAAAACGAAGGCTGTGTTCACTATGTGAATGAGCCCTGAAAATAGGCCGTCGTTTACCAAATGAACCTCGAGCTAAGATTTGGCAAATATCAAAAAGAACTCCTGCGCTGTGTGCGAGGTGTGTCTGTAGGGCACAGACAGTTTTGTAAATTGTAGAACAGCAACTAAGGCCGGAGGTAGCCTGCTGGTGACCCCTCCCGGGGCTCACGGGCGTGCCTGTGGCTGACACGCGCCCTCTTTTCTCCCGCGCAGGACACGGAGGTTCTGAACACGGCCATTCTCACCGGAAAGGTTGTTTCGGTTCCCGTCAAGGTCGTGGCCGTTCAAGAGGATGGTTCGGTGGTGGACGTGTCGGAGGCTGTGGAATGCAGGTCTGCGGATGAAGACGTCGTCAAGGTACCGCGGGCTTTACCTCCAGATTCCCAGGCGTTCGGTCCTTTCCCCTCCCCTTCTGTCTCGGGGCTGCTCTGAGCATCCCAGGCTCCGAAGGGCTGAGACGGGGATGAGGATGCTGAGGACGGAGGGAGTGATGGCAGGGACTCGCCTGGAATCAGAGGAGGCTGCACGCGCCGCGCTGCATCCTTCCCCCGGTCCTAATCTTGAGCGGAAACAATTCTCCCGGTCTTTTGCTCATAGGACAATATTTCCTGAATTTTAGCCATCTACCTGCCATCTTCGCAATTTTTGCCAACTTCCTGTGCCAAATAATATAATTTACTCATTATATTTTCTTTAAATGCCTCACTTTTCAACCTTAAATATCTTAAATGTCTCATTAGAAGACAGTAAAATCCATCAGCTTGACGTACTAATTTTTTCTTGATATACATGAAAATAAACGACTATTAACTTTTTAAAAAGTCCATCCACGTGCCCCCTAACTTCACTTGGGTACCAGTGGGACACAGCTCACAGTCTGGGGAAATCTGGCCATGGCAGATTTCTGCTGTGTCCTGCATCCTAATTAGCTGGATTTAGGACTCCATATTCAGCCAGGAACCAGCCCATGATGTTTTTTCATGTCTTTGCAGGGGTCTGTTTGAATCACTGAATTTAGAGTTTCTGCCCGTTTTTTCTTGGCGCCCTGATTGGCAGTTTCCTCCTGCAGCAGAGACCCCGAGAGAAAGGACTTACATCTTTAGAATGATCCTTTTTCCTTTAAGCTGCTAAGAGAGCTCCCAGGTCCTATGTCCTCATTCATTTTAGAAAAACACAGTACCGCTGAGTTCTTCCTTCTTTCTGTTCTGCTGACTCCTGTTCAGAGGTGAAATGAAACTTGGTCCCCGTCTGAAGAACTCTGTGGTGGACAGAAAATCCTGCAGGGTTTTCCCTGTGGCGGAAAAGATCTGGAAGGGATTCCTTCCTTCTTACAGTGACCTGCAGGAGGCTGTGCCTTAAGCCGGAGATGGTTTTGATAAGGAAGAATTGATGTGTCTGTGAGGCCTAATTAAAAAAAAATTAATCCTTAGGAAACCCCAATTTGGCATCACCTGCTTTCGGGTGGAATGCTAATTCTCCCCTCGAGACAGAAGGTGGACTGGCTTCAAAGTACACACAGCCTTGCCCTGGGGCTCCTGGCAGGTCTCGGACTCTGTGGGCAGGTTTGATTAAACAAATCTAAAGCCTTTGATATTCTGAGTCTAGAAAGATCTGAGCCAAGTCATACAGTCTCATCTGCACAGAATGAAAAATATTGATTCATTGCCCTTGGTTGCCTTTGAAAATGCATGTTATTTACCATCCCCCTGTCATTCCAGGAGGGAGACATTGGTATGGCACACGGAGGTGGCATCTGTGTGATTATGCCACCCGGGGCTCAAACAGATGGCTCAGCTGTATAGACCCTTCAGCCTTGTTCCCTCCCGAGAGCCTGGTGTGGAGCCCCCCAGGGCAGGATCTCCGCTCTCCTGCCCTGGAGAGCTCTACCCTACAGAGGCAAGCCCAAGTTCATGGATCCCATTGTTGCCGTATACTTGGTTGTCTCCCCTTCGCAGAGATATACTAAAAGTATCCTCCCCTGAGCCCGAGAGAGAAATTGCTTTGGAAGACAGTAGTTTCTGGCTCAGCGGTCGCTTTCGTGGCCTCATGAAGATGGGGCCCTCTTCTAGCGAACTGTGGCCCTGATCTTAGCAAACGAGAGCATGCAGATCCCCAAGCGCAGAGCTGCTGTAAGATATTTCTAGGGGACCCCAGGCTCCGTTGCAAATCCCGGCGCCTGAGTCAATTGAGGGGGATTCACTAGATGGCTGTGATGCATTTGTCACAGCTTTCGTGTCAATATTTGTCATAAATTTTGTCATAACGCTAAGATGTACAGCGTCGTCCTCAGAGCTGTCCGCTGGCCTGGGCATCACCCCAGGGGCACCTAAACACGTGGATGCTCATTAGCACCCCAGGGAGAGACCCCCTTGGTCTGTGGATTTGTCACCCAGTCACTTCCTCACGGTGCAGGAAACGCTGTGTGATTCCCCAGGGAGAGTCTTGCAGGTTTCACCAAATATCGTCATGCGATGGCAATTCCGAGCGTTGGGATTGTGACTTAGGTAAGGGACAAAGTATAAATTCAGGACGGTGTTAATTGTAGTGATACACAAATTGGCTTCTTTGACTTGGGACCGTATGACATCAGGGGGAATAAATCTGAGGACATAAAGGATTTTGAAGGGCTGGAACCTTAGCAAGATTGGCAGCGATCTCTGTCACATTTTAAGTGGACAACACTTCTATGTTAAAAAAAACCATTCATAGAAGATGCATATTAATTGCATGTGTGTGTGTGCAAGAAACCTTGGCAGTTTTGTTCACAGTGAGATCTGATGAACCAGCTGTGTTTTTTAATTGAACTATCGTGGATTTACAATATTGTATTAGTTTCAGGTGTACAGCATGGCGATTCCATATTTTTACAGCTTATACTCCATTAAAAGTTATTACAAGATCATGGCTCTAATTCCCTGTGGAACCATCTGTCTGAAGCGGCTGCCACAGGCTGATATGATTTTTGTTGGCATTAGTGGGTGCGTGACCCCAGAACAGAGGTCACAGGTGGGCAGACTGCAGGCTGCATCTGGTTCAGAGGAGTGTGTATGTGTGTATTTAATTTGCTGCCATCCTGTAAAAATTGGCAAATCACATAGAAATCTGGATTTCTAGCCTCTTATGAAATTCACAAAGTTGAGTAGCCCTGGGCCCCCACTGCTTCCTGTGACCCTCAACCCGGAAGTGAGCAGAGGATGCCCCTGTGCGTAAGGCCGGTGCATCCAGATCACCGCAGCCTCCACCCTTTCCTCTTGCCTCCCGCATGGAGGTGGAGGGACATTGGTGATTTCTCGTCACACTTGTGCTGCTGGTTTTTTGATAGTAGGTTTCAGAGGAAAGGGAGCTATTTCTTGTCCCCTGGTCTCTATAAGTCAAAGATGACACATGTCACTCGTTCCTCTGATGGAGAATTCTGTATCTTTCTAGGCATAAGAGGAAGGCTGGAAATTGGATCGCATTCTGTCAAAGAGTGTCTGAGGGGCTGAGGGCCCTTGAAATCAAATCACAGGAGAGATGATTGAAGGAAGTGTGAGTGTTGAGCCTGGTGATGAGAAGAAAAGGCCCAGGGAGAGGTGAAGAGACAGCTCTTTTGAAGTCTTTCAAGGGCCATCCTCTGGGATATGGGGTAGATTTGTGCTTTTTAGATTTCAAGAGTGGAAGTCAAAAGGGAACCACTCTAGCTCAACATAAAGACAAATAATGCAGAGGGAGTGAGTTTGGGGGGCGGGGGTAAGCTTCCAAACAGGTGATGGCAGTTCAAATCCTGACTCCATGGGGGAATACCTTTATGAGCTAGTAGTGAAGTATCATTCCTATGGCTTTCCCATCAGGGAGTCAGTTGATAAATAAAGTTTTCTGAATTTGCAAAGGAATTTTGTTGCCATCCTCATGACCTGGAAGGCATGTGTGTCAGTTTCCTCTTGCTGCTGTAACAAATGAACGTGAATTTAGTAGCCTAAAACAATGCACATTTATTATCTGATGATACCGGTGGTCAGGACCCTAAAATGGGTTGGTTGGCAGGGCTGCGTTGCTTCTGGGAAGCTCTAGCAGAGAATCTGTTTGCCTTTTCCAGCTTCTAGAGGCTGCCTGCCTTTCTGGGCTGTGGCCCCCTCCTCCATCTTAAAAGTCAACATCGTAGCATCTTCAAATCTCTCTCTCTCTGACCTTTGGCTCCATCATCACCTCTGTTTCTCTGGCTCTGAGCCTCCTGCCTCTCCCTAATAAGGACCTTTGTGAACATTAGGCCCACCTGGCTATCCCAGGATAATCCCTTCACCTCGAGATCCTTATCTCAATTACATGTGCAGAATCCCTTTGCCACATGTATTAGTTTCTAAGAGCTGCCATATCAGTTCCCACAAACTCAGTGGCTTAAAACAACATAAATCTGTCCTCTCCCAGTTCTGGAGGCCAGAAGTCTGATATCAAGGTGTTGGCAGGGCCATACTCCCTCCAGAAGCTCTAGGGGAGGATCCTTCCCTGACTCTTCCAGCTTCCGGGGGCCCCAGGTGTCCCCGGCTTGTGGCCGCATCCCTCCCGTCTCTGCCTCCGTCTTCACATGGCCTCTTCTCTTCTGTCTCCGTGTGGCCTTATTCTGCTATAAGGGCGTTCGTCATTGGATTTAGGGGCCACCCTGATTCACAATGATCTCATCTCACTATCCTTAAGTTAATTATATCTGCAAAGACCCTGTTTCCAAATAAGGTCACATTCACAGCTTCCAGGGGCTAGAGCTTGGATATATCATTCTGGGGTCACAGTTCCACCTACCGTGTAAAGTGACATATTAGAGGTTTGGGGGATTAAGATCTAGACAGCTTTGAGGGTCTTTTTGCTGCCAGCAACAGCACATTTGCAGTTCTTTGCTAAGTGTCTTTCAAGGTCTTCAGAGGGAGGAAGAAAAATGCAATTTCCATGTTGTAATTGTGATTTAATCTTTGAGTGCCTATCTTGCCGACCAAGTGATGGCCTCCTGTTTTTAATGTGTTGGTAATTGTACTGTTGGTCAGTGAGTTGCAGTCTCCAGAACCGCAGAAGCCCCGGCATACGTCACCAGCAGGGGATGAACTCATTCACGCTTGGAGAGAAATCAATGTAAACTCATGCTATCTTGAAGAGGGTACCCTCCAACTTTTGGCTGCGATAATTAAGTTTCCAGCCTTCTGGTATCAGCCGGACTTGAAATAATGAGATGCTAAAGACCTCCTAAAAGGGTATTAACATTTTAAAGCTTTCTCTGCCCCAGGGAAGGTCTTTATTTCCAAACTTCGTCTGTGAAGGGCAAGGGTAGGCAGCAGATGTGCTGTCGAAAAAAACCACAAAGGTTTCTGCTGCTTGTGTGGGGTCACTAAACAGAGCCCAGTGTCACCGCTGGAGGATACAGGAAGCTTCAAGAGAGCAGCTGCGTTTCCTGGGTCATCACGTAGCCCCTGCAAAAGGCTGTGTGACCCGATTTTCCTTAAGTGGTTGGATTCACAGAGAGGATAAGGTGGAAGGTGGGCATGTCCTGAACATGGTCCTTAGAGAGGCATCTGAGAGCTGATGTCACTGAGCCAGAGACATCACGATTCAGGTGGAGGGGACTGGACAGGTGTAGATGGCAGTGGGATCTGGCAGGCCTGCGGTGAAATCCTGTATTGGTGAGCTTTCTTTTGTTTTGGTTGCAAGTGACAGAAACGCAAATCCAACTGTCTTAAGCCCAGGAAGGGGAAATATATCGACTCATGCAGCTAGGCGGAGTTGGATCCAGAGGCTCATCTGGACTCGATTTCTCTCCTTCTCTAATTTCTACCTTGTTCTGTGTGGTTTTCACATCTTTTTCCTGGGCCCAGCATCCCTCCCCGACTCCCTGCATCTGGACACGCCCCACCTGTCCTCTGGACTCTGGCTCAGGTGCCCCTGCTCTGTGCAGCCGCCTCCTTCCTGCCGTTCTGCATCCCGCCTCCCACACCGGGGTCCTCACCTCTGTGCTTCTGTGCCCTGTGTAGATGCACATATTAGGGACTCAGCATGTCGTGTGCCCCTGTACAGGTGGCAGGTTTGCCCCTTGAGGGCAGGTCCATGTCTCACTTGTCTTCCTGCCCCGAAGGGTCTGTTAGAAGGAGCAGTGAGAACGGCCACAGCCCACGGTGACACAGTGCCAGACTCTGGTCCACTGGTTCTTTACACATTGCAGCCTCCGACCCACCCAGCACCCCGACACAGTAGGTACCACTCTTATGCCCATTTTACAGCCCAGGAAACTGAGGTGGGAGAGGTTTAAGTGTCTGGCTCTCAGTGGGTGGTGAGTAAGCATTAGTCCACTGCGTGTGCGAATTCATGGTACCGAAAAGTGGACAAACAGTCCCTTTCTATTTCCTCTCTCCTGTAAAGACAGAATTAAAGACAGGTGTTTCTGAAAGTCCACATTTTATGTAAGACTTTTGATTGTTGGCAAGTCATCCAGTTGAAAGAGATGTGCAGACGCGTTTTGCCCCGGGGGCTGTGGTTCTCACCTTCCACGTGTCCTGCACTGTAGGAGGAGATAAACCTAATGGAAGGTGAGGCCCAGGCACCTGGGGGGTGGGATTGAGGACCTTGTGGGGATCCCCGCAGTGCTGATGAAATAGGTTCAGAACAGTCTCTCTGCACTGACTTATCTCCAAAGGGTCCTTGTCTGCTGTGGGCTTCCGGAGAAACCCTCAGACGGGTCCTAATGTCATTAGAAGGAGATGGAGAAAAATCCAAAGGTGGTTTAAGCCCATTTCTTTCTCTTTTGGCAAGGCTTGGCGAACATTCCTACAGAAAACACTGTTCTTCTGTTTCTCGGCATGAATTTCCTCCCCTTCACCCATCACCAGGAGCCAGGCAGCTAACGATAAGTTGTCAGGCAGTTTGGACGTTATTGCCTAATTTTGTCCTTCTTGATGCTGGTAATTTGGACTTGCATTGTTCCATCCGGATGGGAGATGTGTCATATATTTCCTGTTGGCCAGAGGATAGATATTGCTCCATCCCCAACCTTTTGTTCCTGTCAGCATCGTTCAGATTTCAATATTAATGAGATCTTTTGTCCCTTTCTGTCTTTAAGCATCTCTATGAAGAGCTAACATTCTGGAATTGTTTGGGCATCATGCGGAGAGACCTTGGGACTAGCCAGTGTAGATCTGCAGCCGCCGGGCTTCGCGCCCTCAGTAAACAGAGCTGCATTGGGGAGATGGTGTTACTGAGGTCTTGGGCCGACACCGAATTAAATCTCGGAGACAGAGTTTTGGGCGAACCAGAAAAGAATAGCTTCATTGCTTTGCCAGGCAAAGGGGGCCACAGCGGGCTAATGCCCTCAAAACTGTGCGTCCTGACCTGGAGGCGGGTAGTGAGGAGTTTTATAGCAGTGGCTCAAAGAGGGCGTGGTCAGCTCGTGGACCTTCCTCTGATTGGTTGGTGGGGAGGTAACGGGGAGTCAGCATCATCAACTTTTTGGTTCCAGCCGGTCTGCGGTCTACGTGCTTGTGGGCAGCCGACAGTTAACTTCTCCCACCTGATGGGGGTTTCAGTATCTGCAAAACGGCTCAAAGATATTGTTCTGTGTGTCCCTTGAGGGGGAACCAGGACCCTGCCCCAAGGCTGCACTCTTGTCTCCTGACTGCTCCTCCCTTGTCTCTGCATCCCATCTCTTCCCTAACTAACAACTGCTTGAACCTGCCCGTTGGAACTCAGGGAAGGTCATGGAGGCTGAATGAAGCCTATTTCCTGTAATGAAGAAATGGGGGACACGGAAAGGCTTTTGTGCCCAGGAGCCCACAGGGTCCTGCTCAGTATCAGGTCTGTGACTGTGTTTCGAATATCAGGCAGGGTCAACTACGGCCACTGTGCCTCTGTCTCCTGGGACATTTATCCTTGATGTTTTGGGGCTTGGTTCACAATTTAAACTCCTTCCGTGAGCTTTGATGGTGGGCAGAATGTATCGGCTTCGTATTCAAATTCATTGAGTTTCCTAAAGAAACTCAAATCATTTCAATACACTTTATTTAAAATTTTTTTTTAATTTATACAATTTTTAAAGGTTACTTTCCATTTACAGTTATCTCAAAATATTGGCTGTATTCTCCATGTTGTACACACAGCCTTGAACTTATACTCAGTAGTTTGTACCTCACACTTCCCCACCCCTATATTGCCCCTCCCCCCCCACTTAAATAAACTGCCAGGGCTGGGGTTTGACCCCAGGAAGCTTGGCTCTCGGCCCCTCCTTTACAGAGAGCACCCCAATTTCACAGGGAACTTAGCCCTGTGAACTTAGGGTGCTTATTTCAGGGCCAGTCTTCTTTCCCCCCTACTTTGGGATTATCCGTACACTGACTTATTTTATACATATCCTAAGATTAAGATTACTTTCCAAAGATGAAAATGTAGCCCTCTTTTCTCTGAAACATTTCATATGTCTAGAGGGACATTCAGTGATGTTAGGAACTGGTGAACATAAGAAGAAATCCCACAAAGAGCTAGAACTGACTTCTTCAGCCAAGAGTCACTCGTATAGCAGAGACTCAGTGAGCATTGATGAGAGAAGTCTTCGGAGAATCTCACACATTTACCCCGGAATATGCAGGAGTCTTGCGTGAGCAATTCATTCATGCTTTATTGATATATATCGCTACGCTGAGATGGACTTTGAGAAAGTAATGCTGCCTTTAGCAGCAGGTGGAAATACAGATTCTGTCTCAGTCAAAAACAATGGGATAAGATTTTTCTGGGACTGGATGGACTGGATTACGTAGCCACCTATTAAACAAATGGGTTCATATCTCTTCTAATTCATTTTCAAGAGGGATGGGCTTCCAGCAGGCAATGATCATTTATATTCAATGTATATACTCAGTGTATTCCTTCTAAACTACTCTTGGATTATTGCCTGGAGACCTTTCAGGTTTAAATGCAAAGAGACAGTCTCAGATTTCAAAGCACCGCTTTCCACTCCTGTTCCCCCCTGCAGCTTGCCTTACCCTTCTTAAAGGGCCCCTCTGCAAATGTTTCAGATCATTTTGACCACTTCTGAAGCTCAGTTTAACAGGCTCTTTTTTAGAATGAAAGGCCTCAGCCCGAAGCGATTGCACTAATATAGTCTTTTTTTTTTTTCTGTACAGGGGCCTCTCACTGTTGTGGCCTCTCCCGTTGCGGAGCACAGGCTCCGGACCCGCAGGCTCAGCAGCCACGGCTCACGGGCCCAGCCGCTCCGCAGCATGTGGGATCTTCCCGGACTGGGGCACGAACCTGTGTCCCCTGCATAAGCAGGCAGACTCCCAACCACTGCGCCACCAGGGAAGCCCTATAGTCATCTTTTAATGCTCTGGACAACAGAGCAGTTTCCATCATCAAGGGTTTCAATCGTGTCACTCCCCAGGGAATACTTTCAGAGAGATGAATTTATCCACGACTTCCTGACATCCTTTGTGTCTAACACTTAATAAATATTTGGGTTACACTCTGACTTCTTTTCCTATGAGCAGAGTTTATAGGGAGAGCAGTCGGTGGCTGTATGCTGAGACTGTGTGTCTGAAGCCCACTCATAGGGATGGATTTCCATGTGCCTTTCTTGACAGCCCCTTTTGAGTGAAAGACTGATACTGAGGATCTTGAAGGACTTTCCAGTTCTGATACCAGTGCTTGCACCGTGGCCTGGGTTGGGACAGAAGGGACTTTGGTCAAGGATATTGGGCCAAAGCATTTTGGTTTCATAAATAGGATATAAGTAATATAGAAAAAACAAACTTGTGATAGGACCTCACTTCCTGGCATGTTCCGATGCAGACATCACTAATCAATCCCAGCACTCCTTCCTTGGACAGCCCAGATTCCTTCTCCAGCAGAGGTCCCTTGAGCAGCAGCTAAGAAGTGATTTGCATTGGCAAGTGAGATGAACATATTTCCTATTGCTGGTAAAGTCTGTGGGGAGCTAGCAAAAGTTTTGTCAAGCATTGAAGAGCATGATGCTAATGAGGCAGTGATGTGGACCTCAAAGTTTGATATATTGGAGGGAGAAAAAAACCAAAACAACATTTCTGTGCCATTGCTCTGCATCCTGTCATCCGTATCAGGATGTCCTTAGGCCAAAGGTCATAAAATGATAGGCCTTGAGGCAAATCCAGACCCCAAGACGTGCCCCCAGACAGAGCAAAGTACTTTAAAAATGTATATACTTAGATGCCAACATTCAAACATTAGTAGATTTCACCAGAGCTCTGGAATTCCCGTTTCTCTCGCAAAGTCCAAAGGTCTCTGAACACAGCCCATGTGGCAGCTGTGGGCTCAGGGCAGTGGCAGTGGTGGGCTCAAGGTAGTAGCCGCTGTCCCCTTTGGGCAGGGTTTGGGCTGCTCCCTCAAGTTTTTCACCATCCCCAAGTTCCCTGACCTTCACAGCAGACCCACCTTCCTCGTTTATGTCACCTCCCTGGGCCAGGAGGGATTTGACTGTTTTTTTTGTTTGTTTCTTTTAATTGTAATTTTAATTTAATTTTGTTTTTTTTAAACACCTTTATTGGAGTATAATTGCTTTACAATGGTGTGTTAGTTTCTGCTTTATAAAAAAGTGAATCAGTTATACATATACATATGTTCCCATATCTCTTCCCTCTTGCATCTCCCTCCCTCCCACCCTCCCTATCCCACCCCTCTAGGTGGTCACAAACCAGGGAGCTGTTCTCCCTGTGCTATGCGGCGGCTTCCCACTAGCTATCTACCTTACGTTTGGTAGTGTAGATATGTCCATGCCACTCTCTCACTTTGTCACAGCTTACCCATCCCCCTCCCCATATGTTGAGTCAATCCCCGGAAGTTCCACCATCCCAGGCCAATTGTGCTGAAAAAAATCTGGGTGAATTATACGGGTAAACTGAAATCTATTACAAATATATTAGATAAGTTAGTTGTATTAAGTGAGATGTATTAGACCAATGTATTAGATGCAATTATTTTAATTCATTGCTAGCATAGGTAGAGGTTTTCACAAGGCAGAGTCACTTAGTGTAAGAACAGCTGTAATTCCACCATGGGGAATACTTCTGAAGCTGTTCAGACTGGAAGTTTTATATCCAGGATTTTACTTAGCCCGTGTCACACTGGCAAGGACTCCAAGTTGATCAAGGGCGTGAATTCCAGGGACTTCTGTGCTGCTGAGGCATTGCTGTGCTCCCCGCCCCCCCTTCCTCTGTGACTGGCTCAGCCTGGCTGGGCTATGATTTGCTGGTCTCTCTGGAAATCTCCGAGAGTGTGAGTCTGGACGCCCAGGCTTCTCTTGGCAGGGCTGAGCCAGTCTCGTCTCTGCCAGATCTTAGCTTGGGCCTTTCAACCCCCCTCTTTTCTACATTCTGATTTTGGAGAAATTGGTGAGGTCATCGTTGGCATTTTTCTTTTTCCCTTCCCTTGGAGCCTCAGAGATAAAAAAAAAACCTCTCAGCTGCCGGGTTTTTATACCTTGAGGTCTCAGTTCACAGCATTCTTTGATAGAAAAGTTTCTTTTCTTAGGGAAATTTTCAGAAGTACTTTCAAGATAAGTTTGGAAAACACAAACCCTGCAGACCCCTCATTCCCCGGAGAATATGCTCATCCTGCCACAATGCCTTTTTTTAATGTGACTAATTGATGCTTAAACCCTGAACACCTAAGCTTGTGACTCCTGTGCTGATGGAGCCTCGTTCCCAGCACTTCTCTCCACCAGGTTCAGTGTCTGCAGTCAGAGCTGGTGCAGGAGGCTGGGCAGCGCGATATGCTGGGCTCTCACCAGATGAACAGCTCTTAATCCCTCCTGGGCCCACCGTTTGATGACTAGGAAGTGCTTGGATCTTTTCCTAAATTCAAAAGCGTTCGTGGTGCTTTGAAAATCTCCCAATGTTGAGGGGTAAAAAGCTAAAATGAAAATATTTCCCAGGTAAGCGTATGCTAAACTTTACAACAAACCATAATCTTGGGCCTCATTTGCTGGCGTGGTTTTGATAAGGGGCACGATTTTGGAAGCACTTGTCTGTCAAGGTAGAATCACACCTTGTTGAATGTTGATTTGGTTGGGGATTTATCACGGAGGTGACCCAACAAGCAGAATGCAGGAATTGACTGGTGATGCTTGGCTGATGAGCGGGGAGATGAGGCTGGATGGGAGCGGGTGTCCGTGGGTCTGTTGTGGAGGACTGTCCTGAGCATCTCGGGCGAAGGTGAGTTGAAGTTTGGTGGGCCGGAGGCAGCCAGTGAGGCCCGACCATCTTGTGAACACCGTACAAACCTTACTGTTCTACCAGTCACTGGTTTTTGTTGTTGTTGTTTTGTATTTTTGCGGTACGCGGGCGTCTCACTGTTGTGGCCTCTCCCGTTGCGGAGCACAGGCTCCGGACGCGCAGGCTCAGCGGCCACGGCTCACGGGCCCAGCCGCTCCCCGGCACGTGGGATCCTTCCGGACCGGGGCACAAACCCGTGTCCCCTGCATCGGCAGGCGGACTCTCAACCACTGCGCCACCAGGGAAGCCCCCAGTCACTGTTTTTGACAGTATTTTGCACAGGAGTCTGTCTCTTCCACTCAGACCTCCTCAAAGGCAGAGACACTTGGGTTTGCTTTATGTCCTCAAAGCCCTGCCGGGAACCCAGCATGTATCATCACTGAGTGTTAACCTCAGACTCGCTGTGACCTCGCTGTGCCTTTGACATGGATCCTCGTCCTTTCTGGGCTGCGCAAGAGTTGCATTCTCTGAGGTCTTTTTAGCACCAAGACTTTAAGATTCTCTAAGGAAGGCATGTGTTTTGGATCAGCTAGGAAGGGAAAGAAGCGCAGTGGTCGCCATTCTGCCCACGCTGGCCCTGAGATCTGCCTTTGCTGGGAGGCCTGGACGATCAGTCAGTTCCGGGCTGGGTGCTGGGCACACTGCTTCGGAGAAAGGAAGTAATAACATCCCAGCCATGGTCCAACTAGGGAAGTGAGACTGATCTGCATGAAGAAAGAATTGAGAAGAATAAAGGAGCCTGAGAGCAAAGCCTCATGATCAGAACTTGACAGTGAATTAAGGAATCTCCTTAGAGTGGAGCTTTCAGTGTAGTGATGGGCATGATGGATGGGTGAGGCGGGAGGGGCTCACAAGACCTTCCCGTTCCTGGTTGTGCAATCCTGAGCAGAACACTTCCTCTCTCATTGATTCTGTGTAGTTCCCCTATGTCTAGAAGGTTCCAGGCCTTGTGCCATGAGCCTGAGCTGCAGAAAATTAAATAAGGCAACATGCTTGTCCTTAAAGGCTTGCCTTATCATCTAGGAGGGGCAGAGAAGTAAGCATTACTATATTAAGTCATAGTCTATGAAGGTACAAAGGTGGATAGAAGGTTCCTCGAGCCAAGATCCATGGACTTACCTCCTAGAAATCTTCATGAGAATTATTTGACTTTGCACATCCATTTTTTATGATAGTCTATAGACTGTGTAAGCAACATGCACCATTGTCCGTAGACCCAATCACTGCTACTTGATTTCAGTTCTAATGTTTGGATTTGTGTCCATGATTGCATGAGGGGCCCAAAGGACTTGGAGCCGTATCACATGAATAGTTTAACTCTTGAGAATTCAACTATATGCATTTGGCCCAAAATAGCGCGGTGTCCTTACATTTACATGCATACATATACGCATATATGGGTAGAAACTGTGCATCTTTTAATCTGGTTATCTCTGTTCCACTGCCTGGTAAAGTATTCGTCAGTGTATATTGGCACAACTGGTGGGGGGCACTTGAGCACAACGGGAAGAGTCTCCCCATCTTCCAGACGTGTGTGATGCCTTCTTCTGGTGGCCAAGCAAGTGAGTGGTGGCGGTGTCAATGACCTCTTGCCTTCAGGAAGACATTAAAGACTGAACGGTGGCCTCCAAGAAACCCTTGACTAATGAAATGTTAGAAGAACTGGAAGATACTTTTACAGAAGGTGTAGGTGATGAAGCACACAGGGAGAGCCAACACACTGTAAGTTGCTCGAGTGTTCCGAACAGAGAGAAATAATTGAATAATTTGCATATACCACCCATCTGTACACTTGCATGCTACCTATAGTTTTATATATATATGTTTTATATATCTATACCTATATCTATCTATATATATATCTTACGCATACATGTTACGACATTTTCTTTGTATTAAAAATCATAAATGCTGTACCTCGTGAATGAAAATAGGGATTTTCTTATATAATACTGGTTGGGTGCAATTTTGCTTCAGTTAACTTTAGAACCCAACTGCTGTTTGCATGGGACATTGAGAAAAGAAAGAGGTATGTTATAGGCAAATGCCATATTTGTGCCAGCCGAAGGCCAATTGACCTTACAGATGAAGGAGCAGAAACTCAGGTTAAATTACCTGCTCAGAATCACACGGTATTATTCAGCACACTTCAGTAATGTTCTAGGGGAAAAAAAGGATGATGGAGGTGGTATGTTTACTTATCGAAGGGAAGGGGTAGACAGTTACGACTCAGAGAGGGGGATGCCTGTGACCAGCGAAAGCATAGTCTGGGGACCCACTGGGGACAGGAGAGCTGTTATGTCCTAGAGCCTCTTACTGTATAAATCTTATTGTATACATTTTAATGAGGGAACTTAGTCACCAGGAGCACATAGCTGTTCGCTAGAGTCAGGCAGGCCTCTTTTTTTTTTTTTTTTGTTGGTACGCGGGCCTCTCACTGCCGTGGCCTCTCCCGTTGCGGGGACGCGCAGGCTCAGCAGCCATGGCCCACGGGCCCAGCCGCTCCGCGGAACGCGGGATCCTCCCGGACCGGGGCACGAACCCGCATCCCCTGCATCGGCAGGTGGACTCTTAACCACTGCGCCACCAGGGAAGCCCAGGCAGGCCTCTTTTTAATAAGGCAGCTTAAATTTAACTCAAACTGGTTACTTTAGATACAACGGAATCCCCCTAGTACCCTAAATGGCAGTTTTTATTACACTTCTGCCTAAAGACTGAGACTTTTGCCCCATAGGGGAGACAGAGGATATGGAACTGTGTAGAGTTTCCGCAGTGGCTGCTGTCCCCCTCCTGAGCCAGCTGTCCCCGGGGATGCTGCTAGCTCTTCCCTTGAGGGCCCGATGGGATTCGCAGAGCAAGCCCGGGGGTTACAAGCTCCGTTGTTTACAGGCTCTAAAGCTTCACACTCACACCAGCCCCTACGGGGCCGTTAGCAAGTCAGTACAGTTTTTCCCTTGGATTCTTTTTTTCTTTCTAGCTTATATGACATCCAGCAGAGTCCACTCTGGGGAAGCAAATGCTCGATTTCTCTTCCTCCCTGTGGGCATGTGTCTGTCTCCAGATTCCAGGTTAGTTTGTAGCCCTGCATCAGCAGTTCTCTGATGGGTTTAAGAAAAGCTTTTAGTTTGCAGTTTGGTAAGGGCAAGAGAAGTGCTCTTTTCAGCCATCTACCTCTCTGAACTGAAACTGGAACTTGGCCGGCTTGATTTTGTCTCTGATTTTTATCAAGCAGAGGATAAGCCAGGCCCCTCATTTTAAGAATACTTTAAGTGAAAGCTAAGAATGAACTGAATATAGAGAGGGGATCAGCGGTTACCGCAGCAGCTATTTGACCAACAGAAAAGGACAGTGTTGGGTCAGAATACACCGCTTGGGACACTGGCCCTCCGTTACTGGCTAGGTGACCTAACTGAGCATTAGTCTCCTCATCTGTAAAATGGGTAAAGGATAACTTTCCCACAATGCTCCAGTGCAGGATTTTTTTCAGATTAAGGGCCAGTTTTTATGGGATCTCACCAGCATTTTGTAAAAAGTGGAGGAATAGAATGGACTGGAATGGAATGGCACAGAGTGGAGTGGAGTGGAATAGAATGGGATGGGATAAAACAGAATAGAAAATTCAGAGTGACTTGCAAGTAACGAGGTTAAGTATTTTTTCATGAAACTTTGGCTTTTGCCTTTATGTATACTTTTTGTGCATTGGTCCTAAAGTAATATGTATTTTCTAATGTGGGTTGTGCTTCAAACACTATTTGAGACACATTGTCATAGACTGTATCAGTTAGTTACACCTGCATAACAAACAGCCCCAGTATCTTAGTCACATGCCACCACGAGCTTTTTTTTAATTGCTCACAGGTCTTCAGATCAGCTGGGGTTCGCCTCATCAAGGTTGCAGACACCAAGAGGGCAAACCCAATCCTTTAATTATGTTTTTTTTAAACTTTTTATTTTATATTGGAGTAGAGTTGATTAACAATGTTGTGTTAGGTTCAGGTGTACGGCAAAGTGATTCAGTTATACATATACACGTATCTATTCTTCTTCAAATTCTTTTCCCATTTAAGTTGTTACATAATATTGAGCAGAGTTCCCTGTTCTGTGTTTTCAGTATTTTATGGAGAATTTTTTATTAAAATTCTGCTGGGCAAAAGGAGTCACTTGCCCAAACCCAACATTGTTAAGATAAAGCATATTCTACCTCTGGTGGGGGGAACCACAAATTCACAAGGCAGAGGGTGAGGGTGCAGTGTTGGGTATGGCACTGAAATCTACCACATGAGGCAATTGAGAATGTCAGGTGGAGGGGGAAATTCCCTGGCGGTCCAGTGGTTAGGACTCTGGTCTCACTGCTGAGGGCCCAGGTTCAGTGCCTGGTCAGGGAACTAAAATCCCACAAGCCATGTGGTACGGCCAAAAAAAAAAAAGAGAGACTGTCAAGTGGGATGATGTTTTATAAATTGTAAAATGCTGTATGTGTCAGGTTTCGTCTTTAAAGGTGTACCCCTCCTTCCTCCTTCCCATCTGTCCCCCTGCCGTGGGCTGAAGAGAAAGGTCATACATATGTAAGAGAATTTCTCAATTATCTTCACCTTTGGGTCCCGAAAATGTTCCTTGATGTCTCCTTTTTTTTTTTTTTTGCGGTACACGGCCCTCCCACTGCTGTGGCCTCTCCCGTTGCGGAGCACAGGCTCCGGACGCGCAGGCTCAGCGGCCATGGCTCACGGGCCCAGCCTCTCCGCGGCACGTAGGGTCTTCCCGGACCAGGGCACGAACCCGTGTTCCCTGCATCGGCAGGCGGACTCTCAACCACTGCGCCACCAGGGAAGCCCAGGAAATGGTGATTTTCTTTGATTGTTTTTTGCCTGAAGCTCCAGGTGACAGGCAACTCATTTCTTCTCTCATCTCAGTCTCCGAGCTCAGAGTGGGTATTTGGTGAGTTTGGCATTAGTACGGGGCCATTGGGTTGTACAGTGCACGCTGGAAACTCTTGTGTCGACTTAGCATGGAAGAGCTGGATCAGAGATGAGCCCTCAGAAGACACTTGCTGTCTGTTTAGTGATTTTTGTGGTTCATCTTATTTAACACTTAGGGCAGGAATTATCATGCCTCGTCTCATTTCTCTGTGTCCCGTGCTGGAAAGCGTCCTTGCAAAAGCTTTCCATATCACACTCCCCCACTTCCTATTCTGTCATGAACCCACACCATCGGAGGTTTGCCTCTTCTCTGCTGAAGTCCCTTTGTCAGGGTCTCCAGGGTTCACGGCCAATTCCAGCGGTTAGCTTTGAGTCCACAGCTGACTCGACTCCCTCTCAGTGTTTGATATCAATCCCACCCTGTCTTCGGAGAATCTTCACCACTTACCTCTGAGATACCATCCTCTCTCTGGCCTTTCCTTCTTTTTTTTTTTTTAGTTTTTAAAAATGTTTTGGCCATGCCGCGCGGCATGTGGGATCTTAGTTCCACGAGCAGGGATCGAACCCGAGCAGGGATCGAACCCAGGCTCCTTGCAGTGGAAGCATGGGGTCTTAACCACTGGATTGCCAGGGAAGTCCCCCTGGCTTTTCCTTTTTAACAGATTGGCCCCATGTTGTCAGGTTCTTATATTCATGACCTCTAAGTGTCAGCAGGCTCAAGGCCGAAATGTGGGATATTATTCAATCTCCTGGCTTTAAATACTGCACATGCTGGCATAATCCAAATTTATTTCTGCAGCTTGAGCCCTTCTCCATGGACTCTGTAACTTGTGCTTCCAACTTCTTACCTAACATCTTCATTCAGTTGCGTAATAAACATTTCACATTTAATATTTTTGAAATGGAACTCCGGATTCTTTCTCTCTTCCCCAAATCTGCCTTCCTGCAGGCCTCCCTTATCACAGGGATGGCGATGCCATTTTTCTGGTTGCTCGGGCCAGAAACCTAGCAGTCATCTGTGGCTTCTCCTTCTCTCACACCCAACAGCCACTCCAGCAGCAGCTCCTGCCAGGGCTGCCTTCAAAGGCATCCTGAACCTGACCACATCTCATTCCCTCCATCACACCACCCTGAAGGGAACCTCTTTCACGTCTCTGTTGCATGGGCTCCCCTTCTGCCACTCCTGCTAGAGGTATTCTGTTATATCGTCCAATCATGTTACTTCCTTGCTCCCAAACCCCACAGCTTCTCATTATACATACACAGTGGAGTACAATCCAGCCCCGCTGGCTACTTTGGTGCTCCCTTGCCCTCCTTTTTGGTCCTTGAATATGGCAAGAACACACCTGTCTCAGGGCCTTTGCACTTCCTGATCTTCATGTGCCCATGACTCACTCCCCCACTTCATTCCGGTCTCTAATCGAATGTGATCTCTCCAGGGAGGCCTTCGCTGCCCATCTAACTAAAACCCTTATCACTGTTTTCTTACCTTGCTTGATTTTCCTTTTAAGCCCATCTCGCTACCTGATATTACATTTATACCTAGCTGTGTGTTGAGTTTGTCTGTCTCCCCCATTCCACAGTCAGTTCCATCAGGGCAGGGGCTGTATTGTTCATCACTCTATCCTCAGCACCTAGGACAGTTCCTGGGTCTTAGTTGACATTAAATCAATATTTATTAAATGAATGAATGATTTATTCTTATTTTACAGATGAGGGATCTGCGGCAGAGAAAAGCTATGTCAAAATACACTGGGACTCTGAGCTTGCTCTCTCCATCCTCCAGTGGTAGGATGGGAGGGAGTCCAAGCTGGAAACTTCGGGTACCCATGGGTTCACAGATGCAGAATCTGAGCCTGGAGATGGAGAGTGACTTATTCAGGCATGATGAGGGGAAGAGTTTGGACAAGGACCCAGGTTACTGGACCTCAGGCTGAGGCACCGAGCTGCCGCTTCCAGCTCCTTCTGCCTGGACTTGAGTACTAACTATCAAGCTGGCCTCTAATTAATTGATACCTCATGCTTACTGACACATCAGTGGTGGCCTGGGGCCAGGGGCAGAGGGAGCAGTGGACCAAAAAGGGGCACAAGGGATGTTTCGGGAGGATGGGAGTGTTCTGTGTCCGAGCATGACAGTGGTTTCACAGTGTATGCACCGTCAGTCTCATCCAACTGTACCCTCCAAACGGATACGGTGCATTGAACGGAAATTACACCTTGATGAGTTACATTTAAAAAATCCCAACGTGTGTATTTAGGTCTTGCCTTTCCCAATCAGGTCTTCCTTCTGTGGGCTGTACGGAGGGGGTAACACACAGTTTGAGGACCCCCTGTCCCCCCGATTCAGAGGACCTGAGTGCGAATCCCTGCTCTGCCTCTCACCAGCTGTGATGTCTGCTCAAGCTGTCTCTCCTGGGCCTCATTTTCCCCGTCTATGACATAGGGACAAAACACTTAACGAACGGGATATTTGGAGGATTTAATGGCTACATTCTATGTAAAGTTTTAAAAACAATGCATGATGCATAGTAAGCACTCAATACATGATAGCTATTATGTTTGCTCTTCGTACATCTTGGGGATATAAAAGCTCAAGGTAAAATGAATATTTTTTGAGTACCCACTCCTCCTCAGACAAAATGTACTTGCTAAACTTGGTAATAAATACAAAATGTTTGATTTGATCATTGAATTGAAAGGTGTTTTTTCTTTACATAGTTTCTTTTTGCCTATCTTAATATGTAATTCAGCGTTTATTGTGAATTTGTGAGAAACATACTCTTTGATTATATAGCTTTCCCCCCGCATTCCTCAAATCTTTTTATTCTTCATTAATACACAAACACACATAACATATATTTATAAAATTAGTATTAACGCGTCCATATAATTCTAAAAAAATTTTAATTTTATTGAGGTACAGTTGATTTAAGATGTTGTGTTAGTTCCAGGTGTACAGCAAAGTGATTCAGTTATATAAGTGTGTCCATATAATTTTAACTCCATCATTTTTTCACTAAATATTGTATCATGATTATTTTTCCTTTCTCTTAAATTTTATTTAAATTTATTCTAGGATTCGTAGTGTTTAATTTGTATGCACTGCTATTTATTGAACTAGGCATTGTTTCATTTTTATTTTCATTACGAGCATTGCAGAAGGTACCCTTCACTTGATTCAGCTTTAAACAAACACCATTTACCCTTCTTTAACTTCTCTTACCAAGTTGCCAAGGAGATGGACTGCTTCCATTGCCATGATGACGTAGCTTTTTTCTTTCTAACACATTTCTCAAGACGGGGAGGGGTTAATTAAGAGGGAAGCCTTGTACAGCAGGGGCAGCTCCTACGGTGCAGACACAGATGCATCAGCCGTCTGGCAGACTCAGAGGGAGGCCACTGATACACAGACTCAATTCTTGCTTCTTTCCTAAATAGAAAATGAAGCGAATGCTGTGTCTCACAAGATCCCCAAAGGAAACCTATTTACGTCGGGAGACCACTGTTTGCCTCTGTTACTCTAAAGTACTGTAACTGTGAAAGTGTAATTTGACAGTAAAACAATGAACCTCCAAAGGCAGCCTTCCTAAAATGACATTGACAGGCCATCTGGCACATGCTCACAGGTTAACCTGGCATGAACCGTCATTCTCAATCTCCACGTTCCTGCCCTCACAGCCCTTCTTACATTAGGACTCACGGCATTTGCTGTTCCAGCTTCCTCTGGGGGCTCAGAGAGCCCTGAAGGTATCTTTTGGATGAGTGGTGGGAACCTGACTCTAATCTTTACCTCGCAGTGTCTAGCTGTCTCTTCCAAAAACACACACGCCCGCACCGTGTGACATGACACAGGTCGGGTCTCTCAATTCCTATAGCCAGAAGAGGCCGAATTCGCCACGGGGAATCCAAATTTCTCAGCTCATTGACCTCCAACTTCCTTAGGATTTGGACTAGGTTTCTCCTACCAGTCTATCTCCTCTCATGATATCCAGAGCATGACACTGCCTAAGCCACCTTCTCCCACTTCTAACCCAGACACAGGCTACTCCTGGGCCACAAGAATGAATGGGACCCAGAGGAAACCAGTGTCCTATTCACATGGAACACCTATGTATTGAACACTTTACGTGGGCCATCCCTGCGCTAGAAGTGGAGACACAGGAGATAAGAGGAGACAGGTCCGTGGTCTCAAGCAGATCACTTCCAGGTGGAGAACAGAGATAGGAAACAAGTAAACAACCAGGAGCATGCAGAGAGTGATAAATATTGAAAAGTAAATCATAAAATATAACACGGATAGAGCAATCCAGTGTAACTAACATAGTGTAAGCCATATGGCTTAGCAATATGAATAGTATAATATGCTGTCAGTAACACAGAAATAGTGTAAATATAGTTTACATAGTAGCACACACAGTAAATTAGATAGAGGAAAGCAGTAGAGTGACTGGGTGAGGGGCGTGCAACTTTACATTAGAAATGACTCAAGCAGTCCCTTCTGAGAAGTGACATTTGAGCTGAGTTCTTACATCATTTATGCCACTTTCGGTGGCAAGTAATAAAATACCGTGGACCAAAATGGCTTTGACAACAACAGAAAGAAAAACACATGATAAGAAGTTGAAAAGTCAGGTGGTTCCAGGTGGGCTGGTCCGGTGGTCCATCCAGGTGGTCACTGAGGATGTGGTTCCTTCTGTCTTTCTCTCCTTCCATGCTCGCCCTGTCAGCCTGGTCCTTGGCCAGCCCTCCAAGGCTCTGAGATCACCACTGCAGCTCCTGTTGTCACCTCTCATGTGGCAGCATCCAGTGGGAGAAGGAGGGACCACTTTCTGGGCATCTCGGAGCCAGGAGGCCCTTCCCAGAATCCCCAGCAGACTCCTCACACCTCCTTGGCCAGAATTGTGTCACATGCCTTTCCCTAAGCTAGTCACTGGCAAGGAGCATGTGGCTGGACAGAAAAGAGGAAGATGTGCGTGTGTGTATGTGATGGGGCAGCAGTGCTGGTGTGTGATTGAGTGGCCCGTAGACAGCCAGTTATATCTGCCTCAGACCTGAATGACAAGCAGGTCTCAGTCACGGGAAGATCGCGGTAAGGCCTCCGGAGGGGGCATAAGCTCAGGAGAGCTAAGGGAGAGAAGACCCATGGGGGACTGGTGGGGAGTCTTTGCAGGGGTGGGCAGGGAGGGAAGCGCAAAGGGAACCTGGAGAAGGAGGAAGTACCAGGTCCTTAGGTCTTGTAAGCTGTGATCAGGAGTTTGGACTTTGCCGCGTGTACCGTGGGAAGTTCCTGGCGGGGACTGGTGTGAAAGGCAGGGGGGATAGCACTGGGCCAGGCGTCAGCAGTCCTGGGGGCTGGCGGGCATCATTACACACACAGGTGAAGCCCTGGGAAGTGATGTTCTCTTTCTCTACACTGGATTCGGTCCAGGTAAAATGAAAATCATGATGCCTGCCCCACAGAGTTACTAGTGGGGCTTAAGGCTTTGACAGGGGCAGGCAGTGAGGTCCTATACCAATAAGAGATACCTACTGCAGTTAATTCTCATTATTTGCAGTAGTTATGTCTTATAAAGTCACTGCAATCACTGAATTAGCAAATACTAAACCATTCCTCCGAGAGGAAACACACACATGCACACACACATACATCTCATATAGATCATAATAATCCTGAAAATTCAGGACAGTTGAGGTCTGTACTGTAGAAGGTAGGATGGGGAAAGTTCTAGCAATAGGTGATGCCCACCTGAGCCAGGGGAAGCTGAGGGCAGAACCCCCTGCTGCATCCACTGTAGAGTTCTTGTCAGTAAGGGACCTTGTTCTCTTGAGATAGGTCTGCGTGTAGCCACTGAGTGCAGGGATCTTTAGGGGTCTTATCGAATGTCTCCTGGGGCAGTGCTCTGGAGGGAAGGCAGGGGTTTCTCCAGAATGGGGCTTCCACCCCTTTCTAAGTACTTAAGGAAGGGCAGTCGGGCTCAGCACTGGGTCCCTATCGCAGGAATTTAAAATAAGAACATGGCGCTCCATTCCATTTTCTGTTCTAATAGAAAATCTTGTTCTGATTGCTCTCTTTACAATCCTGGGCACAATAATGCAGATTTACATCCCTCAAACATGCCCTAAAAGACAGCTGATTTGCTTGTCTCATGGTTTTTCTTCTCCCTTTTAAAAAGTAAAGCAGACAAGGAGAGGGGACGGGCAAAGTAGATTCTTTTAAGCTTCGAAAAGTGATTGAATTGTCTTTTTTTTTTTTTTTTTTTTTTT
>NW_006782851.1:26431-27958 GCF_000442215.2 Lipotes vexillifer
AGTAGGCGGGCCTCTCACTGTTGTGGCCTCTCCCGCAGCGGCCGTGGCTCACGGGCCCAGCCGCTCCGCGGCACGCGGGATCCTCCCGGACCGGGACACGAACCCGTGTCCCCTGCATCAGCAGGCAGACTCCCAACCACTGCGCCACCAGGGAAGCCCCTGAATTGTCTTTTATCAATTCCCACTGGAATTTCAGAGGGAGAAACACATTAGCTGCCACTTTGCATTGCCATCTGCAGGCAGATTTGCTGCTCAGGGTAGTGGAGCCTGGAGGGCAAGGGGCTGTGGAAGGCTAAGTTCTGACAGGATGGGAAGCGGCTCCCCAGATGAACTCAGCCTGATGCAGTTTCCCTCCAGCACGGCTGCTCATTGCTTTGTGGCCCAGGGTTATCAGGTCAGTGTCACTGTGATTTCTGCCCATCTTCCCATCAGTGGCCTTGGTTAATTATGCTTAAAGATTCCTAAAGACGTTGGTGCCATTGTGAGGTGGCAATGCCAGGGACCTGTGTCTGCGAGGCTGATGCAGGAAGGGGTTTAAGCATCTCGTTAGTTATTTTCTCTTCAGTCTTTGATTTCACTCTACAGTGAACCAGGCTCATCTTTTCTTTCTCGTAGGAGAAAATTCACATTCACGCCCTTTTCTGGGGGGAGGAGGGAGGTGATGATCATTTGTCCCGAACAACATGGAGGTTTGTTCTTTGAGTTTCCACCTCGGCACTGCTCACATTGCTCTGAGCCGTTCACCTGTTCACATGGAGGGGGCAGTTGGACGTGTGCACCTGGGGCTTGGAAGGGAGGCCTGGGCTGCAGGTACCGCAGTCTTCGTTTGTGGCTTGCAAAACGGGCTGCCTGGTGGCATTCCAGGTGAGCTGGGGAGTCCTGACAGCGGCCCAGCACCACACGGTACCCCTCAAAGTAGTGTGTGACCTCTAGCCAGTGACGTCGCATTGCTGGCCTCAGGTTCTTCATCTGTAAGATGGGATTGTGGACCCCTGGCAGTTTTGTGGTTCTGTGCTGAACTGAGTGTTGGTTTTGCGTCTTCTGCACATAACGTGACCTTTGCTCCCTCCTCCCCTCCCACCCAGATACATACGTAAAAGACATTCATTCCCCTGGTGGTCCAGGAGAGAAAGTCATCAATGTTTTCCTTGCTTATCCGGAAGACGTGAAGTGAAATGGGGGCTTACGTTGTCTAACAGCCAACCCGCGAATGCATGCACGCTAAAGGGTACCTCCACGTGCTGAGTCAGAAGTCCGTAACAAAATGCTGCGTCCTCACCTCCATCCTGCAAAATTATAGTGTAATGGGGCAAAAATAATTACGTCCACATTTCTAGTGCATTCCATGAGTATTTTCCTGCAAGGATTTTAATCTAGTGCAAAGCTCTCTTGGTTTTTCAGGGGGAAAAAAATCCCCTTTATGGCTCCACCGAAGTGTTGTTTTAGTAACATAATATAGATACCTTTTCAAGCATCTCCAGATATGGTGCAAGAGTGAAATGTGTTGCAAGTGGGGTTTGAAGAGCG
>NW_006782851.1:27968-40820 GCF_000442215.2 Lipotes vexillifer
TTTGAGTACATAAAGGAGGTGAGGTAAAGGGAAGAAAACACACACAAAAGGCAACAAAGGTTATGGAACTCCATTAAATTATGTTTATGATTTTACTTGTCAGTGGTTCGTAATACAAAATGGTTTTCCTGGAGTCTGTTTATCAGCCTTTGTCCCTAATTAGTGCCTACAAATTACCTTCTGTTCAAGTCATGTTCTCCTGGTTGTCTTGGGTCTCATAAATCAGAGCTGTTGCAGTTCATGAACTTTCATTGTCAGGTTTTGCACGGGCTTTTTCCTGCTGATGCATCGGGAGATTCTATCCCCTCCCCCAAGGTCTCCAGCGGCTGCGATTCGATTTTTGCGAATGGGAAGGAGATGAAGAGCAAAGTGGACACGATCGTGAACTTTACCCACCAGCACTTCACCTCGCAGTTAGAGGTCACCGTCTGGGCGCCCAGACTCCCCCTGCAGGTCGACATCTCGGATACGGAGCTGAGCCAGATCAAAGGGTGGAGGATCCCAGTGGCTTCCAACCGAAGGTGAGGAACCAAGGGGGTGGGGGAATGAAGTTCATCGAGGACTGTGGTTCTGAGGTTCCTGGGGCTCCGATCTGAGGCAAACGTCCTCAGGGACCTAGGCCCTAGGGAAGCTGCATCCACTGTGGGTAATAGTGGGATCGGAGTTCAGATGGATCTGACTTGGGTACTTACGATTATAGTAGGGATTATAATAGGGATAATAGGAGGCGATTATAATAGGGATAATAATCATTTTTACCTCGTAGAATAGTTGCTAGGATTCAGTAAAACGATGCAACGCATAAGAAGCACCTAGCACAAGGCCTGGCACTTAAGGGAAGAGCTCTCTTTCTATTCCCTGCTTCCCTGTTCTTTCCTACCTTACCTCAGTTTCCTGCTTATAAATGTCAGCCATCCTCTATGCAGCACAGTACAATGGTTAAGTTGTGGGCTCTGGAATAAGGCCGCTGAGTTTCACCCTGGCTTTCTCACGTATAGCTGTGTGACCTTGGGCAAGTCACTTGACCCCTCTCTTCCTGTTTCTTCATCTATAAATTGGAGATGACAATAGAGTTACTGAATAGAGTTATCCCAAGAATTCAGTGAAAGGATACATCCTGCAGTAGACAGAATTCTAAAGGTAACATCCCTTCAGGAGTCCCATCTCCTGGTTATTCAATCAAGCACAAATCTGGGACTGCTGTGAAAGGATTTTACAGATGTAATTAAAATTCCAAGTCCGTTAATCTTAAAATATGGAGATCATCCATCAGTTGAGCCCTTTGAAAGCAGAAAGTTTTCTCTAGCTGGTAAATTGTACCATACAGTATGAAACCTTTAGGAATGGACATGTTTCTATTCAGCATAATTCCCTTGAGATCCACCCCAGTCATTGCATGTTTCCATAATTCATTTATTTATTTTGCTGAGTGTATCCTCTGGTAGGGAGTATCACAGTTTGCTTAATCATGCATCCACGGAAGGACACGTTTTTTTTTTCTAGTGTGGGGCTATTTTGGATAGAGATGCTATGACAAAAGCTTGACATACAAGCTTTTGTATGAATGTAGATTTTCATTTTTCTGGGGAAGATGCCCGAGAGGGGAATTGTTGGGTTGTATGTTAAGGGCATATTTAGTTTGTTTTGCTTGTTTGTTTATTGTTTTGTTGTTGTTGTTGTTTTGGGGGTTTTTTTGGCTGTACGCGGGCCTCTCACTGTTGTGGCCTCTCTTGTTGTGGAGCACAGGCTCCGGACGCGCAGGCTCAGCGTCCATGGCTCACGGGCCCAGCCACTCCGCGGCATGTGGGATCTTCCCGGGCCGGGGCACGAAGCTGTGTCCCCTGCATTGGCAGGCGGGCTCTCAACCACTGCGCCACCAGGGAAGCCCAAGGGCATATTTAGTTTTTTTTTTTTTTTTGCTGTATGCGGGCCTCTCACTGCTGTGGCCTCTCCCGTTGCGGAGCACAGACTCCGGACGCGCAGGCTCAACGGCCATGGCTCACGGGCCCAGCCGCTCCGCGGCATGTGGGATCTTCCCAGACCGGGGCACGAACCCGTGTCCCCTGCATCGGCAGGCGGACTCTCAACCACTGCGCCACCAGGGAAGCCCAAGGGCATATTTAGTTTTAAAGGAAGCTGCCAAACTGTTTTCCAGAGAGGCTGCTCCATTTTTCATTCCCACCAGCAGTGTGTTAAGTCATCCAGTTACACACACATCCACATCCTGACCAGTGCTTCAAAAGGTTACCTGCAGTGTGGTACCATTTATGATGATATAGGAAAGAGAAAGCAGATTAGTGGTTGCCATGAGTTAAAGATGGTTTAGAAGTGTAAGGCAGTACACAGGACACCCCTGTGGTGATGGACCAGTTCTGTATCTCGGTTATGGTGATGATTACATGAATCTGCATGTGATAAAAATCACATAGAACTACATATACACACACACAAATGGGTATTCATTAACCTGTCGAAATCTGAATAAGCTCTGTGGTTTGTACCAATGTCAATTTGCTGGTCTGGGTATTGTACCACAGGTATGCAAGATGTTAAATCTGGGAGGCTGGGTAAACAGTGTACAGGACCTCCCTGTATGATCTTCTAAACTTCCAGTGAATTTGAAATGACCTCGAAATTTAAAGTTTTTTTTTTTAACACAACAGAATGCAATTGTTTTATTAATATGGTATTTCTAAAACTTCATTTATTCACTCACCACTTTTATGAGACTGCAACTTTTGAGTACCACCTAGAATACACTTACTACTGTTCTTTCTTCAGTTTTATCTATTTATTTAAGAGAAACTCCACATCACTATCAAAAAATAGCCAACTAGTAAAAATTAATGCAAAGAAAATAAAACATTGTTATTAAATTCTGAGTAGATACAGTTGTTTGTCTGAATTTGTCTTTATGAGCTGGGAGAGACTAGCAGGTATCCGAGAGCCCTTGAAGGTCACCTGGCACCGAACAGAGACGTTCCCTGGGATATAATCAGGATGATTGAAAAATAAAATGGAAATAACCTTTCTGTATGTCAGTCAGTGTTTTTACTGCCACCTAAAATCAAATCATCTCACTTAACAGCAAGGACACTTACCCCTCACTTTGGGAAACTCAAATTGCTAGGTGCTGGTAAAATTTTTTTCCTGTAACTAATAATCTAAACTCAAATTAATTTTTCCATTTTAAAGAGTGTTGAGGAAAAAAAAATCTCATTTCTTTTACCAGGCAAGTCTGAATTAAACTCAGTCTAAGCAATCTCCCCCCAGTATGATAATTTACTTTATATCCATCACTAATAGAAGATGGTAGAAACTGTGAAAGCTAGTTTTACTTTTCTAACCTTGAGGGTTAACCTTTCAGGGAGGTGGAATGACACGTTGTTAAGAAAGTGGGTTTCAGGAGTGACATGGTGCTCGTCCCAAACTGCTAATAACGAACTCTCTGGGCCTCATATTAACTGCTCTGATCCTTGGTTTCTTCATGTAGAAACAGGAGCGAGCTTCAGGGCTGTTGTGAAGAGAAATGAAGTCTGTTATAAAAAGGGAGAGAAAGGGACTTCTCTGGTGGTCCAGTGGTTAGGGCTCCACGCTTTCACTGCCGAGGGCCCGGGTTCGATCCCTGGTTGGGGAACTGAGGTCCCACAAGCTGTGCGGTGCAGCAAATAAATTTTGTTTTAATTTTTAGAAAAAGGGAGAGGGCACCAGTAGAGGGACAGCGGCCAGGCTTGGACTCCATGTCGAGGTGACCGGTTGTGTGGCTGTGACCCAGTTGCCCCTTCTCTCTGTGCCTGAGTTTCCTCACCGGCGAGATCAGCTTCTAGAACACCCTTTTCCTCGGGGCCTGTGCAGATGACGTGGGCCACTTGTGTGTGGCTGGCAGGTGGCACGTGGCCCATTTACGTCAGCTCTTTACAGGAGCACGCAGGGCAGGACCCGGCACATGCTAGGTCTAACCCAGCACGTATAAGTCTCTGCCCCTTTCTCCCCTGACCCAAGACCCATCCACCGAGGGCCACAGACCAGTCAGCAGCCATCAAACCAGGTCCTTTCATAAAGGACACGGGACAGGTGTATCTCGAGGAGAAGGTTCTAGAATGGCTGAGCCAGAGAGGGTTTCTCAGGGTGGGTGTGGGCAGGTGAGTAAGGGGACAGGAGGAAGGGGGAGAAGCCAGGACGCAGGTGGCAGACGTGGTTCAGTAGTTTCAGCAGCTCTGCGGGTCGGCGACCACTCAGATCAGGGCGGATGGGAGGTAGGAGGCTTTACCCCGATCGCCTTTAGGGCCCGGAGCTCAGAGGAAGCCGCTTCTGTAGAGATGGAAGGGCCTGATCCGGGGAAGGGGCCGGATGTGGGCACCGTCCCCAGGTGATGGTTCACGAGGGCCGCCCTCAGGTGTCGTCACACCTGGCCTGCATCTGCTCAAGCACACCTGCAGGGCGGTAAGGGGGGTCCTTGTCATCTCCACTCCCAAGGTGAGGTGCCCATGCGGGAGTGACTGATGGCTCAAGGCCAGCCTCCACCCGGCTCTTCTGACCCCAGACCTCCCGTTCCCTCCTCTAGCCCCCGTTCATCCCCGCACGGGGGATCTTGATGAAGTTGCAGACTTCCAGAACACAGGACAGAGATGCAGCCTCTGCCCGTGTGGGGCTGGTCCCCGCCTGGTGCTGGGCGGGCACGGCAGGGGCCGAGCTGGGCTTCTGTGCTCCGAGCACGTGGCAGTGCGCGTGGCGCTCGGTGACCACCAGACAGTGCCCGGGGAATGAACGAAGGAGCAGACGGCGGGTGACCCGATGGTGAGCAGCTCACACCGAGCAGGGCAGAGTCACGGGGAATGAGGACAAAGGGGGGCGCGAGACACCTCCCCGCAGCGATGACGTTTGCTCTGCCGTGTGTGTGTCCCAGGCCCGCCAGAGACAGCGAGGACGAAGACGACGAGGAAAGGAAGGGCAGAGGCTGCTCTCTGCAGCATCAGCGCGCCCTCGTGCGCGTCCTCACCCAGTTCGTGGCCGAGTCACCCAACTCGGGTCAGCTGAGCTACATGCTGGGCCCCGACTGGCAGTTTGACGTCACTGACCTCGTGATGGATTTCATGAAGGTGGAAGAGCCGAGAATTGCTCAGCTACAGGACGGCAGGACCCTGGTGGGCCGGGAGCCGGGCATCACCACCGTGCAGGTACCGGCACCCACCCCTCGCCGCCTCCCACAGCCCCGGTCTGTGTTGATAAGGGTCCAGGTAGACGCTGTCGTGCAGGGCGGTGTGCGCCTGTGTCAGAGAATCATGGGCAGTAACAGAGGGTTCGTCGGTTCTAACGATCCAGACTCAAATTATATCTCGCGTTTTGGAGAGAGTTGAGAAAAAAATCTCATTTCTTTGACCAAAGCTGAATTAAACACCCAGTCTAAGTAATCTTTCCCCCAATATGATAGTTTACTTTTCATGTATCACTGATAGAAGACAGTAGGTGGAACCTGTGAAAGCTAGTTTTATTTTCTAAACTTGAGGATTAAACATTTAGCTATGTTTTACCTTAACAGTGGACAAAAAATTAAAAAGTAAAACGTATTGCACTAAAATTAATAAAAAGCACTCTCCATTTTACTGTAGTAAAACAGTAAAACTATTTTCTAGGCAACGTTGACAGGATAATTCTGCAGAAAGAGTGCAGCATAGTTTTTGAATAACAAATTAAAATGTTACTGCTCAGAGCTAATTAAGTCAGATTTTAGGTTTTGCCAAAGTTAATTTTTGACAAAGCTGTACTCAACGTTATATTTTCATTACTCTTCTATTTCTGTGTAACAAACCACCGCCAGTCTCCCAACTTAAAGCACCACTAAGTTATCAACTCGGAGTTCTGAAGCTTGGGAGTCCAGGTGAGCCTGGAGTACCAAGCCAAGTGTACCACAAGGCTGTGGTCAAGGTGTGGGCCAGGCTGGGCCTCTGTGCGGGCTTCGGAGAAGGATTTGCTTCCCAGCTCAGGCTGCTGGCAGAATGCAGTTCCTCGCAGTGTGGGCTTGAGGACTCTGTTTCCTTGTGGACTGTCAGCCAGGGCTCATTCTCTGCTCCTAGAGGCCACCTGCCTTCCTTCTCATGGGGCCTCTCCATCACCAGATTCTCACTCTTTGAACCTCTCTGACTTTTCCTTTTTCCACCAGCCAGGGAAAGCCCTCTGCCCGTGTGATTACAGGGGACCCACCCGGCTAACCCAGCATAACCTCTCTATTCTAAGGCCAACTGTGCCATATCCTATAACATAGTCGGGAGGGTGATTTCTCATCATATTCACAGGTTTGAGAGATTAAGCAGGACCTCTTTGGCAGGACAGGTCTAGAAATTCTGCCCACTAGATATTCCTCTCCATTTGTTAGTCACCCCCGCTTGCAAGCTAGATGGTGCATTAGGAGTGGTTTCTTAGAAGAATAAGATTCTCTTTCCCACTTTGCTTACCTGGTTTATCCAATGATGACGCAGCAGCCCACGCAATGGTGACTAATGGCCCGTAGTGGACATCTAACTGCCCACTGAAAGGAATAAGTGCAGGGAGAGATGGCCGAGCACCAATCCTTTAAAGTTTTACCACAATTCTGCCATTTTCACACCTAAATATTAGTTGTTGGAAAGATGTTACTCTTTGGTGCTTGGTACCCAGGTGGGCAATTTTTAGTTATTGCCTTTAAATTAAATCATGGTTGGTTTGTTTGGTTTTTTTTTGAAAATACAGTGCTGCTATCATGATGTGACTCAAAGTAAAGAAAATGGACCAAGATGATATTTGTAAAACTCCCTCACTTGGAGAGCGTAATTGAACAGGGGCATAACGCTCACACACACAATTTCCATACGTGCACTCATGTCGGGAAACCTGGGAGAACACGGTGGTGGAAACACCAGTTAAGGAGTTTTGAATGGTGTGAGGGGCAGAGACTGAGGTGTCTCGCTGACCCTGCAGGTCCTGTCGCCTCTCTCTGACTCCATCCTGGCTGAGAAGACGGTGACCGTCCTGGATGACCGTGTCACCATCGTGGACCTGGGCGTGCAGTTGGTGGCCGGCTTGTCTCTTTTCCTGCAGCCTCACAGGTTGGACAAAAGAGCCATCATTTCAACAGCAGCTGCCCAGGATGTTCTTCAAGCCCCACAGCAAGTAAGAGTCCAGAATCCTTTCGTCCCTGGCCAGTTGAGACCGCTTCTCTCGCTCTCACATCCTGCAAAGGAGATCCGTAGAGAGAGGACTCATAGCTGGGACTAGTGATTCTTGAAGCGTCTTCCTGTTTATCCAGTCTGTCCTGTCTCTGAGAAAAGGACTCAGTGGCTTAGATACATTTTCCTCGTATGTGTTTCTAATCCACCAACCACATGCCCATATGCTACTTGCTTTAGAGCAGCCTTATCTGTTTTAGGCACAGTCCGCTGCTAGACCGTGACCAAAGGCTCACATGTTTTCCCTTTTGTCAAAGCAGGTGCCTTTTGATACAGTAAGTAAGTCCCCTACATATGAACGAGTTCCGTTCCGAGAGTGCGTTCGTTAAGTCCAACGAAGTTAGCCTAGGTACCCAACTAACGCAATCGGCCATATAGTACGGTACCGTAATAGGCTTATAATACTTTTCACATAAATAATACATAAAAAACAAACACAAAAAAAGAAGACTTTTTTTTTTTTTTTGCGGTACGCGGGCCTCTCACTGTTGTGGCCTCTCCCGTTGCGGAGCACAGGCTCCGGACGCGCAGCCTCAGCGGCCATGGCTCACGGGCCCAGCCGCTCGGCGGCCTGTGGGATCTTCCCGGACCGGGGCGTGAACCCGCGTGCCCTGCATCGGCAGGCGGACTCCCAACCACTGCGCCACCAGGGAAGCCCAAAATAAGACATTTTTAATCTTACAGTAAAGGACCTTGAAAAGTACAGTAGTCCAGTGCAACAGCTGGCACACAGGGGCCAGCATCGAGTGAAGAGGCAAGAAGAGTTACTGACTGGAGGGGAGGACGAGGGAGATAATAGAGTACTGCTGTACTCTATACAGTCCTGTGCAGCAAAGGACACAAAAGCACAACCACTTGCAGAGGACGCAGGCACGCGAAAATGTACGCCGGACATGTGAACTGGTTTACGTGATTGGACATGCGAACGCACGTTCGCATCTTTGAAAGTTCACAACTTGAAGTTTCGTATGTAGGGGACTTACTGTGCTCAGAAATTCCATTTCAGCTACTTGAACAAGCATGGCTAATAGGCACCCAGTCACCACTGTTGACAATTATTGGCAACTCTCAGACTCTCCCCCATCTTTAAACTTTGACGTGTCATTGATAAAGATACCAGGGCACCGTGCCTTTCAAGCCAGCTGGTCTCCTAACGCGTCCTTCCTTAAGTGCTTCCAGCCAGTGCATGTTCCAGCAATCAGCATTGGCTACCTCATAAAGAATGTTCAAAGGGATATTCTCTTGAGCAGGCGCCTGATTAGTTGCACCTGAATATGATTCAGATAAATTGCCTGATCTTTCAAAATGTTTTTAGAAAGGTCAAAGTCAAATTCTGTTGTCTGGCATGCAATAAATTAATATACACTTTAATGCACTTGTTAAAGCATATTGTTTGTGTCTCACATCAACTATAGCTATAGCTTAGGGCCGATGCCGGTTCCAGGCAGTGTCGAGAGCTATTCACGATAATAAAACATAGAAATCAATTTTTCTCAGATTGTATGTTTAAATAATATTACATAGGAAATCGCATTTACATTTGCAGGTTTGAAGGAACCTGATTATAACATGATGCTTTGCTTTCATTTTTCTTAGGAAGCAATAGTCAGTTCTTGGATTCTGTTCAGTGACGGTTCGGTGACACCTTTAGACATTTACGATCCCAAGGATTTTTCGGTCACTGTCTCATCATTGGATGAAATGGTGGTGTCTGTCCAGGCAAACCTTCAGTCCAAATGGCCGGTTGTCGTTGCAGAGGGGGAAGGGCAAGGGCCCTTGATTAAACTGGAAATGATGATCAGTGAGCCCTGTCAGAAGACCAAGAGGAAGGGCGTTCTTGCCGTGGGTAAAGGGAACGTCAAGGTCAAATTTGAAGCAAATACTGGTGAGCACCAAGGAGGCACCAACGACGTTGAGGGCGGCAGTCGGGAATATAAAGACCACGTGAGGAACAGCATAGGGCGCGAAGGAGGCCAGGAGAGGGCAGTGCAGCAGCGGTTCCAACATGGCGCCCCTGCCGGCCACGGGGAAAGTACCAACCAAAGCACAACCCCGCAGTCTCCCATGGAAGGAACGGATAAGAAGCTGCTCAAGAGTGGTGGTCCAGACGCCTTTACAAGCTTCCCCACTCAAGGGAAGTTACCGGAACCCCATAATCCTAGTGACCTTACGGTGACCTCCAGGGGGTTGACCGACTTGGAGATCGGCATGTACGCCCTGCTCTGCGTCTTCTGCCTGGCCATTTTGGTCTTCTTAATTAACTGTGTGGCGTTTGCCTGGAAATACAGGCACAAAAGATTCGCCGTGAGCGAGCAAGGCGACATCCCCCATTCCCACGACTGGGTCTGGCTGGGGAACGACGTGGAGCTTTTGGAGAACCCGGTGGACGTGACCCTCCCGTCGGAGGACTGCACGACCATGATCGACAGGGGGCTGCAGTCCGAGGAGAGGAACTTCCTTCTGAACGGCGGTTCCCAGAAGACTTTCCCTAGTCAGCTGCTCAGACCTTCTGACTTTGTCTACGAGAAAGACGTGACAAACGAACCTCTGAGTTCGTCCGGCCCAAAGAGGAAGAGGGTCAAGTTTACGTCCTACACCACCATCCTCCCGGAGGACGGCGGTCCGTACACCAGCTCCATCCCGTTTGACAGTGATGACAGCATCCAGTGGGTGTGCCCAGACGTGGGGCTGGGGGCGTCCCAGGGCTTCCGAGAGTACATGGAGAGGCTGCAGGACCGGATGTAAAATCCTTTCTCCTGTCTGTATTTACCTTTATGCCTTCTGCCTTTTGAATGGTGGAGCCTGAGTCTGACCAGCAATAGGGGATGAGTTAACAAAGCTTCGTCTGTGGAGGTCTGGCGGGATCCCTTTCGAAGCAGCCATCAGGGAGAGCAAAGGCAGCTGGGTTTGAAGCCAGGACGTGCCCCCAGATGAGCTACCAGGGGGTCCTGGAGAAATTCTAAGACCACGGTTTTATCTGCTGCCTGGTACTAGCTCAGTTCAAATATAATAAACCAGACCCCACAGACATTGTTAATCATCTCGTGGCAAAACGGCCGTGTGGAATTAGAAAAGACTTGGGTTTGATTTTTCTACTCCTAGACCTTTTAAAGCACAGTGGACATTTCTTGCCCTTGGCCTGAGACTGGACATACGTGAAAGATGCTGAATGTAGCCGCCCATATTTGTTACGAGCACTGCTCATTATTTTTATATATCTTTGCACCTGCACCTGGTTCCTTTGACCTCTGCAATTCTTTTTGAAACATGAAGACAAGCAGTTTCATTCTTTTCTCTGAAATCTGTTTGATTTACATATGAATTTTAGTCCCTGTGATGTGCCACGTCCTGTTATTTCCTGGGTGTCTGTGCAGGCTCTCAGGGTCTTTCCAGTTTTCCTCACTGCATCCCTTAGGGGCAATGTCTAAGAAGCTTAGCCTCGTGCCATCTTTCTTTCTTTTTGTTGTTGAACTTTCTTGTATCAGACGGGGACATGGGATTTTACTTAAAATATTGATATACTGTAAGAGAGGGCCAACTTCTTTACAGTTTTCCACATGAAGCTTAAAAACTTTGGAGAAAAGTTGTGAACAGTGAACCTTTACTTTTATCCTCTGCTTGCGGGAGTCATGAGGACCTCTTTCCTGGGGTGCATTTCTGAGGACGAAAAAAAAGTCCTCAAAGTAGTTGTATTTATACTAATGCTTTGTGGTCAACACCATTTGTTATCCAAACTGAAATCAAAATCTAGAAATGATATGCAGAGAAAGGAAATTGCATAGGAAATATCTTCAGATTAAATTTTTCTTTTACCAGAACAAAACTTTTTAAAAACAGTAAATGAAATGATGTTTCAACTTAGCAATATGTAGAAATCTACCCATACAATGATTTCCGCCCACCACCAAAAAAAAACAAAAAAAAACAACCCCAAACATATATCTATCCTCAGTCATGACTCTGGCAGAGATAAAACCTATACAGGGTGTCCGTTAATGGAGAACAGCAATGGGTTTACCCCCCAAATTCATAAAATAAATGACTCTTCCAGAAGCTTGAGAAGCAGTTGTGATGAAAAACCATAGCTATTGGGAAATCAAAGTGGCAAGAGAGAAAAAAAAAAAAAATCATGATTCCTGCATAACTTTTAAATAAACAATGTTTTTCAAAGAACGGCATGCCTGGTCTCAAGCAAAGCAAGAATTTCAGATTAGGAAACCATGACAACGTCCTGTGAAGATGCACTAGCTGGAAAATCAGACACTGGATGAGTATATGCGTCATTCGGAGCTTTCTTGAGCCACTTGCGTCTCTGAGAGGTAGAATTTTAAAGGCCCAGACAGTCAAGGACCTGCAGGAGGTGTTGAAACAGTTTCTTGACTCCTGATGGCTGTTGACTGGGCTGTTCAAAAGGGTGTGCTGCTGTGGTTCTCTTCTGGGGTTCCGTGGACAGGAGTGTGACACCAGCCTTCTCCAACCATGACATGGCAGACACAGAATTCCCCTTGTGTCTCTTGCCCACAGGACTACAATACGTTTGTAAACTGCACCTAAGTTACCAGTGATACACTGCCTGACCTGACCTCAGAGGCTGGTGTCCAGTGGCTCTTGTGTTTAAAATGGGGGTTAGGAGCTGAAGCTGCTGAGGTTCCCCGGATCTTCCAGTCCGATTGGGCAGTGAAACCAGGAGACCCAGGCCTCAGCTTCCAAAGGAGTTTGCAAAGAGGTGGCTGACACCTTGTAGGAAGAGCTCCTCTGGTGGCCAGAGGAAGCTGCCTCTGCTTTTCAAAGGGCTTGGCAAGGAGGAAGCCTAAAGCCAACTGCGTAGGGCCGGAGAGGGTTTCAGGCGCTCGCTGAAGCATAGCTGTCCCCGGGAGCCGCGCTTCTCCTGTCAGATATTTTCCATTTTCTCTCCCTTTAGGTCTTGGACATTCCAGACAGGGTGGGGATGTCACTTCTGAAGCTGAGGACCCTCAACTGATACAGGGGGTGAGTCTCTCTCACACACACAGCAGGCTGCCTCGCACTGGTAAAATGAGGCTTCCCGTGGGTATAATTCGGGAGGGGACAAAGGAAGTTACTATTGTCACGGGGAGCCTTATTAAGGGGCATACAAATTAGAGCATCTCGTATGGTCCGAGTGCTTGATGTGACGCAGAAGGCAAACTGGGGAGAATCAGGAAGGGCCAGGGGTTTCTCTGCGGAGCCGGGAACTGACCGTGGTTCTGAAGACGCCTCCCTTGGGTAAGCTGACGTCACCCAGAGTGATGCAGGCTGCATAAACCACCTTTGCTGGTTTCTGTTGAGACTCAGTTCAAAATAAAAATCAAATGGAAGGTTTCAGGGCAGAGATCCCTTTTACCACACCTCCCATATATGCACACATACATACGTATTATACCCACGTGTGTGTGTGAGTAGTGAAGAATCAGAAATTCAGCTTTTTTGTGGGAATCAACACTGTCAGTTGTTCTCAGGTTTGGTGTGGACACTATTCAGCTTAACAGAATGTCACTGAAGTTCTTTCTGCTCTAAATATTCCCTGCTGACTAGAGACTATGGGTTTATCGGCTTGTTTTCCAACTAGTCAATTTAAAACAAATAGGAACTATACCTCCGAAATATTTCAGCTCAAATGGCGGGGGGGGGG
>NW_006782851.1:40831-46004 GCF_000442215.2 Lipotes vexillifer
ATGGGACCTCCCTGGTGGCACATTGGTTAAGAATCTGCCTGCCAGTGCAGGGGACACGGGTTCGATCCCAGGTCCTGGAAGATCCCACATGCCACAGAGCAACTAAGCCCATGCACCACAACTACTGAGCCTGCATGCCACAACTACTGAAGCCCGTGCGCCACAACTACTGAAGCCCGTGCGCCTAGAGCCCGTGCTCCGCAACAAGAGAAGCCACCGCAATAAGAAGCCCGTGCACCGCAAACTACTGAAGTGCGCCTAGAGCCCGTGCTCCGCAACAAGAGAAGCCACCGCAATAAGAAGCCCGTGCACCGCAACGAAGAGCAGCCCCCGTTCTCCGGAGAAACTGGAGAAAGCCCGCGCGCAGCGATGAAGACCCAACGCAGCCAAAAAAATAAATTAAGTAAATAAGTAAATAAATAAATAAAATAAAAGGGGGAATGACGTAAATTGCTAAGCCTTGAAATATGGTTCGCTGGGGGCCATGCATTAGCCTGGATTTCCCAGGTTCTTACGGCTGAGATATCCAAAGGATAGTTGTCAATAACCTGAAAGAAACGATGTCAATAGAGTCCCTTCCTCTCCCGTGAGAATGGGATGTTCAGACTCCCCTTGAGGCAGACACCAGCAGCCTCTAGAGGGGACACCAGGCCGCGAGCTCCATGAGTCACACGGAGGGCAATTCAGATGCCCCATGAGGACCAGGTGACCTACACCCGTGGAGGATGTGAGACCACTGTCACCAGGGGCCAGACAGGCTGCTTTCCAGACCAGCGTACAGCTATCAAGGAGCAGCTGCCACACAGAAGTCCTGGAGTTAAACCTACAGTGTTGCATTGGAGAGAAAGAAAGAAGAAAAGACACTGGAAGTTTCCCCTGGAAACTTCCCCCAAAGGACACACTGGCTAGCAGACCTCAGAATACTCTGTGTGAACCAAAAGGGAATAATTGACTTCCTGGCTGTTTTCTTTTGCACACTGGTCAGCCTGAGTTCCCAGACTATAATCATCCTTAAACCGTAGGCAGAGAGTTTTTATTTATAAAAATTGCAGGGAAAAATGGATTAAGTTTTGTCCCTTTGCTACATCCGTAGATGGAGTATTTTGTACCTAGATAATTTTAAGTTTTAGGAAGTCTGCCCTTGTGCGTGTTGATCACCATTCTTGTCTCACTCTTTTAGAAGGGTGTCTTCCCAATGTTGGGATGTTGGGACCACAGTAAAGTGTCTGAGAAGATCATTCATTTCCAACTCCACTGACCACAGAGGGTGGTTTCATCTGAATCTTTCCTTTACCATTGACACCATTGTTCTTCTACTCTTGTCAACTCAAAAATGGCCTCAATTCTCCGTTCTAGTCTCTGTAAATGACACGATAGATGGTTTATAAACCCAGCGGCCATCTCCTCCCTCAAAATTATATTACGTGTAACGTATTGCGTGTCACCTGTTGTGTAAAGGAACAGTATGGGTGGTGGAAGAGTTACGCTAAAATATGGATATAGCAGATATTTTTGTATGTAATATAGGCAGTATACTGAAACACTGAAAGGTGTGTTGGAATAAATACGTTTTAACATAAAAGCATGCGAAGCTATAGCTTTTAAATGTACAGACATCCCGCTCAGAAATACCTAAATTGATTATGGGAAAACGTCAGAACCTGACATCGTGAAATGCACTAAATTAAAGACGCAGCCTTTGGAGGGCATGACTTCTGTTGGGATTGTTGATGGAATCTGCCAGAACATTTTGATCTTACTCTCCCTTACTTTTGGATTTTTTCTTTCCTTTTTCTTTTTCTTTTTTTTTTTTTTCCTGGAAATATCTCGGTAATAAAGTGACATCATTTTCCAGCATAAAAGGTATATACTAACCACAGGGTAATTCATCCTTTTTAACATGAAAATAAACATTTAAACATTCTCCAGTGGTTTCATTATTTTATCCACATTTTTCTCTCTTACTTGCAGCATCTCTATGATTTGACTATCTTTATACAGTTTTCTTTTTAGCCAGAGATTTTAATACCTTTGACGCAGCAATAAATGGAAGCCAAAAGGAAATGTTTCTTGAAAGTTGCCAATAACTTGGACCTTTGAAAGAGGTAAACTTTTCCTGTGTTGTCCTAGCAGAGACTGGGGTCTCTTCTTCCCTGAGGTTTGAGAAGGAGGACTCCTGTTTTGCAGGTCCCTGCCCAGAGGGTCAAACTGTCCTGGACTCAGTGCTGACATGTAATGCAATGCATCAGCCCTGCCGTCTTCTCCCTTTTGGTCTCTCCTTATCTGTGACTCACTCACGTTTCCGTATTTGGGGCAGGGGCTTGTGGTGCTGAGGGTCCAGAGTAGGTAGAGCTCTAGACATGTAAGAAAAAACACAAGAGAGTCGGGGATCCTGCTTGGAAGGCTGATGATGTCTCAGCTGAAAGGTTGCCGGGTGCATTGCTGAGTCCCCACGGCTCTCCGTGGCTTGTATGCCCTTTCTGACGCTGCCAGCATCATCTTTGGCATTCTGGCAAATGGCACTCCTTGTTATCAGGATGAAAAGGGGTGTCTCTGTGGCAGTAACTTGACATGTCATAATAAATGCCCCACCCCGAGCCTGATCTTTCACTGGGCCCTCCAGACATCATATGAGGAAGTGAGTGTCAACCTAGGAATTGGCCTTGTGAAATGAAATCTGCGCAGTCACAGGCTTCAGATGAGCCCAAATGCTTTCCCAGTTTCCACACATGCCCCCATCGGCAGGATTTCTCACACTTTGGGTGATTGTTTCCCACTGACAGCCCCTTCTTTTTCCTCCTGGAATGGAGGAGGACAGAGCCACAGACCCCCAGGGCTCTCCCCAGATCTCAGCATGCGTGTGTGCAGTTTAGTAAAGTTGGTTTCTGAAAGAGGGAACAAAGAAAGTTTGAAATGAGGCTTGTAAAAAAGTGAACCCTTTAGATTTAGACTTCTGTGTGCGCAAAATGCAAACACTGCATTGCAGTCTTTTTGATATTGAAATGCTTGATGCCTGTTAGTTTCTCTGTGGTTTTATACAATTTAGATCACTTACAGAGGTTTTTGGTTGTTTGCTTTAAACATTTTTTTTAAAACACAAAGAAGTGCAGAAACACTCTAACCCGGTTACAGTGTGTGTAGCCTTTTCTATGAGTCAAGATGGCAGGACATGATCACTTTCCGGGTGGGAAGTAACAGTTCAGGTCTGATAGAGGAATTGTGCTACGTGTCCAAGAAAGCAACCATGCCATCAACTGACAAACTGGACGATCTTCCCATTTCATGAGATGCCTTTATAATTTCTATGGCTCTTGGTCAGTTGTTCTGATGAAACCTTTACTTTTAGCTTGAGGACTGCAATTTCTTTAGGTGCTGCAGCAACAGAGCTCAGTTTATACATCTACGCTGCCCACTGGAATAAAGCACTTTACAAAGAGAGGGATGGATATTACTTTGGGATTCAGGGTCCATGTGATGTTGACCTTTCCACCCCCTAGACATTCCTTCTCCAAGATGGCTTAAATCGCTTCTGACCTGAAACTTCTTTCTTTACTTCAATTGGTCAAAGAACATGCGCAACGTTTTATTTTTCCATGATAAGGTTGCAGCTGAAATAATCTGCTATTTTATTGTTACCTCTTATAGGAATCTGAGTCACTGAAGGAAATAGCCCAAAAGGCCAGTGTAGACACTTCCCCTTTGATATAGTTTTTTCACTTAGAGATGCTTCCTTAGACAATGTGCCTTTTTTCCCCCCTGTTGTAATCACTGCAGGATCTCCATTTAACCCATGTATATTCCCACATAGCATGCTTTATTCCCATAAATATTTTAGGCTGACAAGGGTCACACGCCGGGCATTGCTAAGCACACCCTTCCAGGTTTTCAACACTTTAATTTACTATTCTGGTTGGTTGTAATGCCACTTGGTGCATCTGAAAATTTGCATCAGATCTGCTACCATATCAGTTACTCCAGAGCAATGAATTGTTCAGTACCACCAGCTTATGTGCCAAAAGATGCCAGGACTGGCAGACGGAGGGACCCAAGTATTTCCTCTGGGCACAGACCACCAAGCAAGCGATTCCCTCTTTCTGTAGTTGTCTTCCACTGGGAGCCTTTTTCTGGACTTCTAGCAAGGGCATCAATTTAAAACCCAACGTGGATTCCAAGAACAAACCCATTGCCCAAACCCCATGACAGTTGGTGTTCTAGGTACATCACTGCAGGTTTAAGCAAACGCCCAAACTATGAAAGACAGGGGCTGAGAGTGGAGAATGAAATAATAAGCAACTGATCAAAGCCAGGAAAAAACAAGTAGCTCTGCCACTCCCTGGCACACAGTGAATATTGTACAGCAGATCTGTGCTCTTGCAAGGAGTCACGTGTGTCTCCCCGTGGCAAACAATTTTTCCAATGCTGCTTATCTGTAACACGTGTCTGAAGGGCATGCTGTTTGCTGACGATTTAAATCTGTATCCTCAGCCATCAGTTCCCAGCCCCAGACTGTTCTCGGGTGGATCCCATCTGGGCTGCAAAATACAGGGAGTGACCAAACCCACATCACCCAGCCAGTTCTAAACTTTTGGGTGGCTTCAAGGCCACAAACACAGTGGGGACAAATTCTGTCTGGCATTTGAAAAAAAAAAAAGGGGGGGGGGGGATCTTCTATCTCCGTTCTTCTGAGTTGGATTCTTATTCCCTGGTAAACACCAGCTATTATAAACAGAGCATGCTGTTACAACATTGTGCTTCTCTATACTTTTTTGGTTGTATAATGAACCCGTCTCATACTACCCACGGCTCTCAGTATGATTGATCCGTTGTATCTGTCCCACAGTATATTTAACCTATCTGTAAAGGCACTTCCAAACATTTTGAAAATGAAGAAATAAAATGTGTTGGATGATTCCTTGTCATAGTAAAACAATCAATGGGTAAGCTCCAGGAAATTATCCCATCCTCTCATAGTTGTTCAAAGGAAGATATTAAGAAGTTTTTAGTTTCAGTGTAGGGGCAGCTGTCTTCAGGGTTTTGAGGACAGTCATCGGCTGAGACCTTGAGAATTTGAGAAAAGCATGGTGTATTTAAGTGTGAGAACAAGATTCCGAAGGAAAGAGGCTTGCTTTTGTGCCCTGGGGCCAGTACTCTGGCTAACCAGCCAGTTGAACTA
>NW_006782851.1:46020-70798 GCF_000442215.2 Lipotes vexillifer
TCCCTACAATAAATAAGAAGGTTCATTCCAGAAAGATGACAGTGGTGACTTTCTGTAGTGCAGACAGGCAGACTCAGTTCTTGGAGAAAGCCAAGAAAAGTCCATTTTTCCTTAAGGCTTATAAAATTAAATTTTAATGAGCAGGAAAGGTTTATTCAGATTTGTCCCTGCCAGCCAGGCGGAAGTCAATTCTATTTATAAAATTGGAGTCCCTTGGGCTTCCCTGGTGGCGCAGTGGTTGAGAGTCCGCCTGCCGATGCAGGGGACACGGGTTCGTGCACCGGTCCGGGAAGATCCCACATGCCGCGGAGCGGCTGGGTCCGTGAGCCATGGCCGCTGAGCCTGCGCGTCCGGAGCCTGTGTTCCGCAACAGGAGAGGCCACAACAGTGAGAGGCCCGCGTACCACACACACACACACACACACACACAAATTGGAGTCCCGGGAAAACTAAGTGAGGCATCAGACATTCCAATTCACATTCATTGTCTTGGGATGTGCTACATTTGACTCCGGGACAACTTACACATTTCAGTACATTGGGTGTCCTCCACCCTGTAAAGTTTAACCAGGAAAAGGACTCTCATCACACCACACTCATGCCCTCTACAGATAATGGGCTCCACAGCTATGTTGCCTGAACTAAAAGGATGGCTGAGGAATCCTCTGTCAAAATTCAGCTTTAGGAAGGCAAGTGCCCTCCCAGGATAGAGGCTGGGTAGCTGCCTCAGGCAACTGTGATAACCTTGATCCAAGTTCACTGCGATAGTTACAGGGGCCGATGGCAGCTTCTCAACCAGGTGTTTACAAAACTCCCTTCCCTTCACGCGAAGGGCAGTGACTATGAACAAAGCATGACTGGGCTGCAAACATAAGTTCTTTGTTTTCTGGGTTTTTTTTTTTTTTTTTTTTTTTTTTTTTTTTTTTTTGGCCGGGCCGCGGGGCTTGCGGGATCTTAGTTCCCAGAGCAGGGATCGAACCCGTGACCCCTGCAGTGGAAGCGGGGAGTCTTAACCACTGGACCACCAGGGAAATCCCCAAACACAGTTTCTCTGCCTTGACTCTCGTTTAAACAATGCAGTCAAGCAGAACTCAAGGAGGCAGCCTATGCAAGACATTTGAAGCCACTTTGGAGCCAGATTGATGGACATGAAGAAACTCCAGGTGAGTTTCCAGGGGGATCTGGACTGAACCGCACACGAAGGAGACTGCTGCTTGCTCCACGATGCCTCAATGCTGTTGAAAATGGATTTTTTTGCATCCTAAATTTTTAAATGATGCTTGACCTAAAAATAGTTCACATGAACTTGAGTGTTGTATATGCAGATATTCTTATATTAAATGGCAAAATTAGCAACAGATGGTATGGAAGTTGACACTCCCTAATAGTAGTATCTTTTTCATAGAACACAGGGGGAGCTTGTTTTTTTTTTTTTTTTTTTTTTTTTTACTTTATTTATCAAAATTTTAAGACCATCTATGACCTAGGGACTTTGTCCCTCTCAGCAGAAATCAGAATGTAATTTGGATTGTACAGTTTATGGTGTCCTGTCAATTGAAAGAATAAAGTCCTTTACTGTGTGCATTGGGAAGGTGATCAGAGAACCAGGGAATGGAGCATAATTATTGCTCATCACTGTTATCCCACATGGGTTAGATCTACCTGGGGAGAGATTCCTTCCTGCTTAATCGGGAAATGCTACCTTTAAAGCTCATTTGAGGAGAAAGTAGCTGCTCTAAGCCTGAAGGATCCTTAAATTAATGAGGTCTTTGGTCCTGATCTTTTTCTGCTTCTCAGGGAGGCTCCAAACTTCCTGTCCAAACTTCAGTGATCTGAAATCCAGGTCTGACCTCGGGAGACCTGCCCCAGCCCTAGGGCAGTCCTAACCCCTGAACCCAACATTTAAAATGCAAAGAGGGAACTACCGAACCCAAAATGACTTGCAAGATAATATTGTGCCATCTCCATTCGCTGTGAAGTTTAGAACCCATAACATTTTCGTGACTTTTGAAAACAACTCATGGGTGAGATAACGTTCCGAGAATTTCTGAAGGCGTATAGTGATCACCAAGAAATTGTAGCCCATTGTAAACAATAATGAGTTGCTTAAAGCTAGATATTTTCAGAGGCAAAATAATCATTTTATCAAAGAATTACCTGTCACATTTCCATGTGGTTTTATTATAAATGTTCGAGGTGCCTTGGAGTAGAACCTCTAGGTGGAAGGACATTTGGGGTGTCTCCTGAGCCCTTGAGAGAACCCTGGTTCCAGGGACCAACCATCTGGAATTTTCTCTTCCCAGTGATGAGGTGTGTGTTCAGAGAAGACACAAGTCACAGGAGACCTATTAGTAAATTATGGAACTGAGGGTATGTAACCGAAAGTGGGGTCTGGCTGCTTGCCGCTCAAAAGCCAATAAAGAGGCAAGTTTATTGGAAAGGAAAGTTTGGTTTATTTTGGATGCTGGCAACCGGTGTGTGGGGTTGAACTTCTGTCCAAAGATCGACAATTAGTGGGCAAGAGCTTTTATAGATGGAGGGAAGGGGCTGCATGCAGAAACAGCAGAGTCATCTCTGACAGGCATCTTGAAGTTGGTCAGCGGTCGTCTGACCGGTGTCATCTTGATTGTTTTAAGTACGGTTAGGCTTCAGTTCCAGGGTCGGTTTGTTTCCATTTCTTTGAGGACAGTTCTCAGAACTGTGGCAGCTTATGTCATGACTACAGTCTGGTCATCGTGTAGTTAACTTCTCCACCTGGTAGGGGTTTCAGCATCTATAAGACAGCTCACAGGACATGGCTCAGAATATTATCTCTAGCCCTTGAGGAGGAACTAAAGGGCCTTGACTATGCTTAGTGACTAAACGGTTATTATTTGGTTTCCTTTGACTGTTTTCCTTTGTTTCTGCATCTTCTCACTTCTCGGATTCAGCTTATTCTTTGGCCATGGTTTTTCCACAGACGAAAGAGGACACGGGTGAGAAGGACCATAGGGCCCTCTTCCGTTTCAGGTACTTTTATCACTTTTCATTTTATCTATCTGTGATAATGAACCCGTAGCTGGGAAATTATTAAATACTCTTTAAAAACGTATGTTACCTTAGCCTTCAATATTCTAGGTATTAAAACCACGAAAATGCTTTACTGGACATTAACATAAAATTATAGAACAAAGCAAGAAAACTCCAGATTGTTTTCCATGTCAAGGGGAATATTTCCATTCATATGAAATGCCCAGTAAAGAGCTAAAGTAACCACTCACTTGATTAATGTGACAGTAAAGGGTCAAAAATGTTAACTTTCTTACCAGGTTCATGGATGTGACAAAAAGGCAATCAAACTCCATGTCTGCGGGTCCCTAACACTTTCAGGAGGAGAGAGTGCTGGCAGTAGCGAGTGTGGGTGGTGTCGTTATGGGCATGTAAAGTTGAAATACTGTTCCAGGTGGAGGGAACAGAACATGCAAAGGCAGCCAGTTCCATGTGCTTGAACCCTCAGGGTCAGGGGATCCTGGCTGGGTTGGGGAGCCTCACGGCTGAGCCTATGTTTGGGACTATGATTCTTGCAGGGAGGGGTCAGAGGCCCCCAGCAGGCAAGAGATGTGGCCTGAATTGTAGTTTTAAAATAAACCTAAGGGGCTTCCCTGGTGGCGCAGTTGTTGGGAGTCCGCCTGCCGATGCAGGGGACGCGGGTTCGTGCCCCGGTCCGGGAAGATCCCACAGGCCGTGGAGCGGCTGGGCCCGTGAGCCATGGCCGCTGAGCCTGCGCATCCGGAGCCTGTGCTCCGCAGCAGGAGAGGCCACAACAGTGAGAGGCCCGCATACCACAAAAAAAAAAAACAAAAACAAAAACAAAAAACCTAAGGCATACCAGCCACACAGGGCTCTAGATTTGGGTCTGGGGTGCTAGTATATTTCTTATTCCAAAGTGTTCACAGACATCTCAAGGTGGGGAGCCCGGGCATAAGCTGCCCAAATTCTGGGAAGTTCTAAATGAAAAAAAGTATTGTTGGGCTAAGAGGGTAGATTTGAAGTAAAATATGATCGACCAGACATGTTTGGGTTGTAAGGTAGTAACCTCTTAAGTGTAGCATTTCTCCAAGTGTGTTGCAATAAAGAAACTTGGCCAGATTAGAGGGTGGGAAACATGGAAACAAACAAACAAGTAAACACACACACACACACACACACACACACACACACACACACACACACACACACACACACACACAAACACACATACACAAAGTCATTCCAAGAGCATATCCTGCCATGGGAAACACTTTTTAATCTTCCCCTTTGAAGATTTTCAGGCCACTTTTAAGGCTTTGAGAAGTCTGCCTATGAAGAAACATTTCACATATTTCAAGTATTCCTCAACCTGCCTTTTCCGTAAGTTACTCACTTTAGTTTTCTTTTTCTGTGTTCCATTTTGATAAATTATTATTTATTATTTGCCTGTTTTTGCCTAAAACTGATTAAAACCCTAACGGACTGCACTGCACACTTTGAAGGATGCTGCTTTAGAGCGTTCTAGCAATCCTGTTAAGGCACATTCTACATTGTTTTCACGTTGCCAGTGTTCAGGGAATAAATGTACAAATGTGGTGAAGGGCTAGCGCAGCTGGGGAGGCGGCTGCTGAATGCTTTTAGCACAGCTGCTTCCGTCTTGATCCCATTCATTCCTTGCTGTGCTTAAAAGGCAGATCTGGGATCAGGCAAGCTTTGGGATCTAAGACAAACCACAAGACCCATCCAGGAGGCAGGGATGGCTGGTGGCTGCTTAGCCTGAGAAACTTTGGGTCCTGCTCAAGCTAAGCACGATAAAGAAGGTAAATGATTTTTATAAAAACCCCTGCTTCTGGGGCTTCCCTGGTGGCGCAGTGGTTGAGTCCGCCTGCCGATGCGGGGGACGCAGGTTTGTGCCACGGTCTGGGAGGATCCCACATGCTACGGAGCGGCTGGGTCCGTGAGCCACGGCCGCTGAGCCTGCGCATCCGGAGCCTGTGCTCCGCAGCGGGAGAGGCCACAACAGTGAGAGGCCCGCGTACCGCAAAAAAAAATAAAATTAAATTTAAAAAAAATCCATTTTATAAGAATGAATCTGTCTCATAACAGGCCAAACACTAAGATGACATTTGCATTCGAAAACTGAAACCAGCTGCTTTTACTTGTTCCTTGATGTTTGTTTATAAAAACAGGATTGAAATAGAATTCACCTACCACACCATTCATTCATTTAAAGTGTACAGTTCAGTAGCTTTCAGTGTATTCCCACCTTGACCATAATCAATCTTAGAATATGCTCATCGTGCCTAAAAGAAACCCTATCCCACCACCAGGTTACTCCCCAAGTCTCCCCATCTACAAGCCTAGGGAACCACTAATCTACTTTCTGTGTGTATAGCTCTGCCTTTTCTGGGCATTTCATATGATTGGAATCATGCGACGTGGGGGTTTCGTGACTGGCTTCTTTCACTCAGAATAATGCTTTCAAGGTTAAGATGTACCTTAACCTTGGTACACCTAATACACCTTGATAGACCTAAATACAAAAACTAGAATTTACAACTTCTCAAAGAAAACATAGGAGAATATTTTTCTTTCAACTTTGGGGTCAGCAAAGCTTTCTTAATCTAAAGTCACGAGGTCATTTAGCATAAGCAAAACATCAATAAAATCGACTTCATCAAAACTAAAAACCTGTTTTTCAAAAGACATCATTACGAAAATAAACAGGCAGGATCCACAGAGTGGGTGAAAATGTTCTCGGTGCAGAAGACTTGTATTCAGAATATACAAAGAATGCCTGCAGCTCCATAAAAAGACAAACAGCGCAGTTGAAAATGGGTCAGAGTTTTGAACAGAAATTTCCCAAAGGAAGATCTGTGATGGGCACAAGAATGAGTACCTTCCACCGTTCGCTGTCACGGAAATGTCAGTTTCAATGATGACGCGATACGAGTGCATACCATCTATCATGGCTAATATTACAAAGAACGAAACACCCATCGTTGGCAAACGTGTTGAGGAAACATTTTCCGACATTGTTAGTAGGACTGTAAAATACTATCACTGCTTTGGGAAACATCTTGCCAGTTTCTGGTTAAGTTAAACATATACTTAACATATTAGCTAAGAATAGTGTTCTCTGGTATTTACCCAAGAGCAGTAAAAACGTGGTTCTACACGAAGACATGCGCATATAGCAGTTTTATTCATAACACACACCAAACACAGAAATAACCCAAACAGCCATCCACAGGAGAACGGATAAACAATTGTCTTTTTCAAACAGTGGGATGTTACTAAAATAGGAACACACTTGTGATTTATGCAACTTCATGGGCAGAGTGAAATGAAAGAAGCAAAACATAAGAGTACTTTTACTATGTGATTCCACTTACATGAGTTCAAGAATAGGCAAAAAAAAAAAAAAAAAAATCCAAGGGGGTAGAAGTCAGAGGAGTGTTTGCCTTTATTGTGGTGTGTGTTGACCAGTAGGGGCGTTAACGTGGGTGATGGAAATCTTTGTCTTGATCAGGGACTGGCTGACATTGGTAAAGGCCTTTTTTTTTTTTTTTTTTTTTTTTTTTGTGGTACGCGGGCCTCTCACTGTTGCGGCCTCTCCCGTTGCGGAGCACAGGCTCCGGACGCGCAGGCTCAGCGGCCATGGCTCACGGGCCCAGCCGCTCCACGGCATGTGGGATCTTCCCGGACCGGGGCACGAACCCGTGTCCCCTGCATTGGCAGGAGGACTCTCAACCACTGTGCCACCAGGGAAGCCCGGTAAAGGCCTTTTTAAAATTCACCAGACTATACACTTAAGACCTGTCCTTTTAACTGTATGCAAATTATACTCAAAATAATGTCACGAAATAAAAATCTTCCAAAAAATACAAACAAAGCGAGCAAACCCCAAATATCCCTGGTGAGGACCTTTTTGCTTCTGTCCCTACTTGTGGCCAGATTTACCACAGTCTCAGAATTGCTCCCCTTTGCCCTCCCCCCGCCTCACCCCCCCAACCCCCCCAAAAAACAACCAAAATAACACCAAGCAGGAAAACTTGGAGAGGGAGATTTCTGTGACCTTTGTTGGCGGGACCAGATTTCGGGGTTGGCGGGAGGAAGACCTGAAATGAAGAAAGGAATGACCCACTTTGACACCCTGAGCCGCAGGTGCAGAGCATGGGAGACCGGCTTAACTGGGATGCTCTTGTTTTCCCGCGGGACCTGCACGGGCTGTAACCTCTGGCTTCAAGCATCCTTTTTCATTTCCACCTTTTTCATCATGTGTGTGCCTTGGCAGAGAAAGGTGGGACCACACTTCTTTATGGCACCTCTGGCCTCCTCTCAGCCTCATGAATGGTCTTCCCTGGGCCAGGCTTTTTTTTGGAAGAAATTCTATATCTTTAAAAATATATTAAAAAAATTTTAATTTATTTAGGCTGCCCCGGGTCTTAGTTGCGGCATGCGGACTCTCAGTTGCAACATGCATGAGGGATCTAGTTCTCCGACCAGGGATCAAAGCCGGGCCCCCGGCCCTGGGAGTACGTGGAGTCTTACCCACTGGACCTCAGGGAAGTCCCTGGGCCAGGCTCTTGATTGGGGTCTACGTGGAATATTCCATGGGGTTCCGTGTGGCCTGTCGTGGCCCAGCAGGGGACTGGCCCCCAAAGGGCCCTTCGGCACTGACCGCCACGGCCTGTTGATCATAACTCGTCTTGGAAAAGCTGGGCAGGATGTCTATGGTGTTGTCTGAGGTTCTGAGACAGGTCCTAGTTGGGGTTTCCTTCGGGAGATGGTGGTAAATACTGCTGATTGCTTTCATAGTCAATACGCAAATTATTTTAAGGAAGGAAAAAACGATAGCCTGAAGATTTTCTGCACAAGTTAAATAAAACATATCATAGAATTCATGATGGTCCCTAGAAACAAATGATCTCCAATCTCAAGTGATTGAAGGCAAAAAAATCTCAAGTGGTTAAACCCTTTAGGATGAATGGCAACAGCTTCCGATATCACCAATGGATGATTTGGGAGAAAAATACTGACCTTCAGGAAAGTCTAAGCTTTCATGGGAAGCAGAAGGAGGGAAAGTAAGAGAAAGGGCTCTGACTGAACAGAGAACAATACTCAAGCAACGCTATGCGTGGAGAATCGTCAGAGTGAGGGTCAGCTCAAGGATGGCAGATTCACCTGCTTTCCAACAAGGTACACGAGGAGTGGCAACTTGGATACAAAGAATGAATCAGAAAACGATTCATCGCATCAAAGCTGCTTAGTAGAAACCACACTTTATGCAGCTAAGTTAGTGCAAGGAGAAAGTTAGGAAATATACAAGCTACCAGGAGGAAATCAAATAAACAAAGCACTGAGCATCCAATTACACTTTCCAAACGGGAGCCAGGATCTCTGTAGTTAGAGAGTGCTGTCTGAAAGGGAACATTTTAAACTCCGGTAGAAAATTAAAATGCAGCCTGAATTATACCAACAGCATGTGATGAAACTCTACAGAAAATTACATGAGGAGATGAATCACTTGGGGATAGAGAAGAAACTTTCCAAAATGCATGAAAAAAAAAAATCAGCCACACCCCTCAGAAGATGTAGAATCAGGAAGAAAGCAGTCTCTTTTGTCGAAGTCCGTTTATTTTAGAGATGAGAAATTTCAGAGAATTGGCTGGTGGCCCTGAGCACCACGAGAAAGCACAGGAACGTAGAGAAAAACAAAGTTCATGGCAGACACGAATTATCTGGAGTGGCTTAAATCACAGCTTTTATCAAAAGGTTCTTATGCCCCTGATGTTCGAATACAGAACTCGGCAGAAGCTGGAGGAATGAACGCGATGAAAAACTGAGTATTTAAACTGCTAGATTTATTTCCTCTCTCTACTGCCCAAATTCAGTAGAAAAAAATATCATCTTTAATGAAAGTAATTTATAGACATATTATTTTATGCCTGCCTTTTTGATTAGATGTTGGGATTGGGGCAGGGCATTTAACATTTAAGTGCAAGGGGTTTACCTGTACTTATATATTATCTAAGCATTTTGCAGCCCTCTCTCCAACTAGGCTCCTAGAAATCGAAACTGACAGGTGGCTCATGGAGGAGGGATATTGCTACTGCCCAAGCTGTCTATGACATGTCCAGATCTCACGAATATAGGATTAATCACTTCCAGATGTTTGCTTGGGGTATATCCTCTTTCTCTGGATTGCAGGCTCCAAAAAGCAGAGACTAGTTCCTGATACAGAAGTTACTATACCCCAATAATTTAAAAAAAAAAGCACAGACCAGTTCCTGATACCAAATCTACTATACCCCAATTTAAAAAAAAAAAAAAAGAAAGCAGAGACCAGGGCCTGATACAGAAGAGTGCTTGAGGACAGTTGGTGAATGAATATTTGAATGGACGAGTTTTATGATTGTCAGGATTCTTTGTCAGGATTCTCAGGATCGACAGTAACTGAAATCCATGAAACAAGCAAAAAAACACACCCAAAACCAAAACCAAACAGACAGACAAACAAAAACAACAACAACAACAACAAAAGAAAACAAAAAACCAAGGAATTTATTGGCCCTTGTAAGTGTAAAGTCAGGGATATGATTTCAGGCATAGCTTGATCCAGCTGCTCAATCAATATTCTTAAGAATCTGAAGCCACCCACCCTCGACCCATTCTCTTTCTTCATCTCTCAGAAATGTTTTCTTCTGCATTGACCTCATTTTCAGATAAGCTTTCTCCATTGTTAGCAGATAAGGACCCGAGTTGATCTAGAATTACTTTCTGCCAGCTCAGTCCCCATAAACGCACATTTAATTGGAAAAAGAGATATAAATGAGGAAGCTCCTGTGCCTGGAAGTTGCTGGCAGCCATTTTGTGATCATGAGGTGGGTGTGACTAGAAGCAGCACAGAGAACAGAAAAACACCGGGGCCATGGAGATACTGTTGAACTGCTGGACAGAGCTGCCCCGAGGTGCACTGTGCATCTTTATGTGAATTGATAAGTTGTCTTCATTTTCTAAGCCATTTTGAGTGCAGTTTTCTCTTATTTGCAATGGAGAGATTTCCAGCTGACAGGGACGAATGGCATGTTTTGTGTGTAGCCAAGAGGCACTTTAAAGGATTTTAAAAGTACATTTATTTGTGATGGAGGAGTAGTGAAGAAGAAGCGGAAACCAACCTTACAGTTATTTTCAGAAGCTGCGTGATTAGTTTCCTGCTTAATGTCCCCATTTTTCAATCCACTGGTGAAAACACCCACTCCTACCTCCTCATTCTAAAGTCAAAACAAGAAGCAAACATGAGCATCTATTAGTGGACTTAATTTCATGTTGGTTGCTGGTGGTGTCACAAAGATTGATTAGGTACCAGCCTTACTGTTGAGAATGAGGTCACGATTGAAGTGTAAATTGAGGATGTAACACACACAGCCCTGTGGGCTGGGCTGGCTGTGTAATCTGCAGGCGGGATTAAAAAAAAAAAAAAAAGGATAAAAGTACCAAGGTAACAAAATATTAAACTTTTTCTTGTGGTCTCTCTCTCAACTTATGGTATTTCTTATTTGCTATTTAGTGCTGTTCTAGGTAAATAAAAAATTTTAAATAATGGGAACAAATTTTGCCATTAATCTTTATACTGTGCAAGACCAGTTTTAGATGTAAATACCAGTGCATTTAACTTGTATGCAGAATCATCAAACATCAGTGCATTTAACATGCATTTTATAGATTTTAAATGCATATGTATTTTGTTCTTGCCAGGACAGTGGAAATGTTGCACAAAACCGACTCAACTGTTCCATTTCACGTCTTGAGATGCACACACTCTATGAAAAATCTCTCCCTTCAGCTTGCTGATGAATAAGGGAGAGACGGAAAGAAAAGGAACTCTAGATTGTTCTTCTTCTTTTTTTTCTTTTCTTCTAGATCATCCTTTTCAGGATCAGTGGATTCTTAGTGTAGGAGAGTATAACATGGGTTGGAAAGTCCACGGTAGGGTTCTCTGGTCATTCACGCTTCTTAGAATGCCGCTTCTTTTTGCTTTCAGAGCAAGTACAGGTTTAAAAGGAAAGTGAGGGAGAGGGTCAGTCAGTGACCCTGCTTGTCATCTGAAGATGAATCCGCCAGCATTCCGGTATCACGGCTGCCATATGAGAATGGGGCAGCAGGGAATCGCAGGCACATACGTTACATGTATGTCCTCTGCTCTCACGCGTGGCATGCTTCATCTGACTTCCTTTATAAACACAAGTTCAAAGATAAACTTGTTAAGAATTTTAAGATGGTGACACCAGAGCATTAAACCAACCATGGGGCCCTTTTTAGCCTGGGGCCCCATGCACCTGCCCAGGTCACACACCTGTGCAGCTGGCTTTGCCTGCAGGGCACCAGAGGAAGGAAGTTGTTGAGATTTCATGGAAGTGGTGGCTTTGGAGACAATGAACGAGGGCGAGGGTGGAGACACAAGGTTGGTTACTCCTGGGAACGGAGTGGGAAAGGACAAATCTAGTGCCCTGGGTCTGGATCTTCCAAACTCAGAAGAGGGAAAGCCAGGGGTGGGAGTGGGTTTTGAGGCACCATGGACCGTGGGATCAGAAAACCATGATTGTGAATCCAGCCATGGTCACGCAGATGGTGCAGAATGTTGGATGTGACTTGCCCTCCCTGATCTGTTTCTCCATCTGTTTATGGAGAGAGGACTCCCTGCCTTGTAGGGTTATGACTGAGAATTAAATGGGATGAGACAAGACGGTTGACACTTAATCCACCTTAATCCATCTTGTTTTCCTTCTGTGTATACACTACGTCTTGCCAACGGTTGGACTCAACATATAATTGTTAAATGATTGAGTTAAGGCCACCCTGTCCTGGATGACACCCTGCATGAGCACGTGCTGACAACCCATGACATCCATGCTGGTCCCTTGGTGGAATGCTGGGACCAGGTCAGGGCATCACAACGACCTTTGACGTTACACACCGTGCCAGCTGTCTCATCCGGCTGCACGCCTGGGGGATCTTTCAAGCCTTGTCTGAACAACTGAAGGAAGAACATCCAGGATACTTCTGTTAACAATGATAAAAGCTGCCATACACTGACTTAATTTAATCCTCCCCGATAACTGAGATCCTATTTACCTCTGAGTTTTGCAATTGAGGAAATTGAGGCTTAGACATTAAAACAAACCAACAGAGGCAGGTGACAGATCTGGAATTTGAGCCCAGGCCTCCAGACTCCATGCAGCCCATTATTCTCCACCCTGTGTGTACTGTGTGGTCCCCCAGTTTGGGGGGGGGAGTGGCGGTGACACATTGCAAAGAGGCTCAGCTTGCAATTTCACCACGACATTCCGGAATGGAGGATTGATTGTGCAAAGCGAACTCCTTAAAGGATGGTGAGGAGAGACACTTCGAGCTGAATTGTCAGGCGGCTCTGTCAGCTGAAGACCAAGGAGAAGTGAAAATAAAACAACTCAAAAATCAAAGTCATATCTGCCAGAAAATGTGGCCCGTTTTGGCAAGTTTTCAACAGGCTGCTTTGCAGACCACCACCTCTGTTTTACAAAGTGAGACCACATCTGCTTTTGTGTCCCGGTTCCTTCCATAAAAACTGGATGTCCCGTCATCCCTTCCCCTGACTTTGTTCCTTGTCACATTGCTGGCTACGCCGACAAGCTAGCTACGTGCGGTCAGTAGCTCATCCTTGTGTACAATGTGACACCAAATAGACTAGAAGCAATAAATGAAGAAACAAACCAAAAAACCCCCAGAACCCTTTAGCTTTAACAGATTGACATGTCTGTTTTCCTCTGAAAAAGGAGAAGTCAGGAATAAATTACGCAGTAGTTTTTGAAATAGAAAACATAGTCGTTACCCCAGAATATGAGGCTGTTTGTAGGAAAGTTGCGGGCATATTAATTCTGCATAGGACATGATCGGCCTCGAAAGAAAGTGAGTCACAAAGGGAATCTGATGGCCTCACGCTACATTTAGTACCATAGTATGTCCCCAAACCCCCAGAGCTCTCATCTCTCGGGGAAAAAGCCACCATCCTCACCAAGACCCATATGGACGCCCCTGTTCTTGTCTCCTGCCCTCTCTGATCTCATTTGCTGCCCTCACTAGTTCTGCTGCTGGCCCTCTATCCCCACTTATCCCCAAACACCAGGATGGCTCCTGCCTCAGGGCCTTGGCACCTCTCTTCCTCTGCCTGCAAAGATCTAGCCCCGGCACCGCACCCCTCACCTTTCAGAGGAAGTGAGTGTATGGCCCCCTCCCCCTCCCTCTGGAGGGAAGCCGGGCTCCCTCCCCACAACCCCGGAGGTCCCTGCTCTCCTGACCACACTAATTCCTTGTATCCCCGCACTCCCTGTCTCCCTTTCCTGGCCTGTATTTCTCCAGAGCGGTCATCATAGTCTCCCATGCCCTCCAATCCACTGCTCCCCCTTCTGGAGTCTCAGCCTCACGAGGGCGGGTCCCTGTTTTGGCCACTGTTGTACCCTTAGAGCGTAGAGCAGCTCCTGGCACACAGAAGGAGCTCAGTCAGACTTGTGAGTGGGTGCGCTAGAGAAGAAAACCTGCCCCCCCCGCCCCCCCGCAGATCCAGGCTCAGCTCTCTTTCTAGTCTGAATGGTAGATGCCAACGGTAGGGGTCTAAGTCTGTGCACAGAAAACACCTACCAACGGACAATTTCCCCACCACCAACAGATGCTTACCGTGCTAGGATGGGACCAAGAAGCAACAGGAATAAGAAGTGTTATCTCTCAAACATGGCCTTCTACCAGTCATTGTGTCAGACTCAGGCAATTTGCAAATATGGGGGGCAGTCCTGACAACCGACCGCAGACTGGTCGTATCCTGCGCATTTCGGGAGGAGGAAACGGAAGTTCACAGAGGTGAAACCTCTGATGTAAGGCCATACAGCAGTGCAGCCAGCTCGGAAGATGATCCAGCTATAAAATTGTGGGTCAGGACCCAGGCACAGAGGGCAAGACCCTGCCAGCTGTTCCCTTCGTTGTCATTGCCATGACGATCCTGTTTATGGGGGAAATTTTCTAAGATGAGCTCTGAGCTGGGACATGGAAGAGGGGAGACGCTGGGGGGAGCACTTATTTCTACACTTTAGAATTTTATGACTAACACTTGAAAAATCAGGTTTTGCATTGTAAGGCATCCAATTCCCTTGCTTCTCTTGAGAACATGGAAGTAGAATTTCAACTCTCTAGAAACGGGTGTGGGTAGAGAAAGGGACCACCAGCCGGCCCACGTGTGTGGTGAACATTTAGTCATTCTTTCTTTCTTCCAACAAATATTTATTGAGATCTACTCTATGAGAGCCGTTGTTCCAGGCACTGGGGATGTGATGGTAAACAGAACTTATACTTTTGAGGCAGGAGACAGATAATAGACAAATAAATAAGTAATTATAGAGTAGGTTCGGTGGGGTAAAGATCTATGGAGAACAGCACAGCAGGGGAGGGCATAGCGAGTGGCTGGTGGTGGAGATGGGAGTTGAAAAAGAAATAATCAACAAAGACCCACTGATAAGCTGACATCTGAGCATGGACTAAAGGAAGTGAGTGAGTAGGCCATGGGATATCTGGGGGAGGGGAGCGTTCCAGAAAGAGGAACAGCAATTGCGAAGGTCCCGAGCCTAATGCACGCCTGATGCATCCGAGGTCCAGAAAGCTGACCAGAGCTACACCAGGGGAAGAGCAGTAGCGACACTGACCAAAGGGCTCCCATCTGGGAGCCACGGGGCCTTGGAACATTCTGGAAGGGGGCAGGAGACATAAGCAGTGGTGTTTTTGCCTGCCGAAAACAAATTTCCCTTGTAACACGTCATGTCTGTTCCCAGCCCACGGGGCTCACAGGGTTAATCACGTGGCCCCACCCACACGGAAGGGGTTGAGAGTTAGAAGCCTATTGCAAAGCAGGACTGACAGCTGCTGTAGAATCATTATCTTATGGATGTGAGCACAAAGATGTTTACTGAGACAAGTACACAATCAAAATGATTCAAAGAACTAAGGAATTCCAGCCTGAGAATTTTGCAGTCAGGTCATCTCCAAGGCTCTGGCTGTGACTGGTGTTGAACTCTGGGCAATTCCGAAGGGACTTTTATTCTAGTGGCTGACTCGGCAGCAAAAAGGGTGAAGTCGTCAAACCACACAGAGGTCAAGAAGACATCACAGGTGATGGATGTGACATTTCCACTTTGTCCCGTTGTCCGGCTGTCCTTCTATCCTTTCATCCCCTGTGTTGTGTATTTCTCCAACATTGAGCAAGCTTTATTGCAGAAAAACACATTATATCATTGCTTTCCCGATGCTCAGATTCAGAAGTCAAGCCAACAGCCATTTCTGCCATGGGGAAACAATAATGATGGATTCTTTACGCATGCAAATATATTCTGTGTGATGCTTTAGATGTATAATGATAAGACACTGGAAGATCATGAAATTAATATTTTAAATACCATGCCCTATTTAAATGACAGTTAAGCTTCGGAGGGATCAGGAATCATCACATTGTTTTATTCTGCTGGGTAAATACTTATCAGGCTGTGATGACATCCTGTAATTACCTAGGGCTTGGGGGAAAATTAGATTTCCTTTGCCACCTGTAGCTTTAGCTCCTGGTGTCCTCGAGGCCAATGGGGAGGAACCCTTCACCACACCAGGTGTCCTTCTGCTGCCAGGTAAGTTGTTGGAGCCGCTAAGAACGACTCTGCTTAGCTCAGGGTTAAAGTCTAATTCTAGACCTGGAAAAGTGGATTAATCACGAACAAATAATGGAATGAGGTTCAGGCTGGTTAGCTGTGCAGATTCATTATTTGGTTTAAGGGAAAGTGCACATTTCTCTTCATGAACAGCATCTGCTCACAGAGCAGAGAGTGGGTTTTTACGTGCGTGTTGCGCGTGCGTGTACCAGATGCCCTTCTACGTGGGCGCCTGCAGGCACAGGGTCTCATTTAATTCTCGCCCGGGCTGTACCATCTGGGCAGCATGTCATTATCCCCATCTGAGGGGTGGAGGGAACTGAGGTTCACAGAGGTGGATTCCTTGTCCAAGGACACACAGCGAACGGAGGAGTTGAGATTCTAATCCAGGGACACCTGCCTCCGAGACACCCCGAGACGATTTTGCAAAGGTCACTGGACTCAGTGCAAAGCTCTCACCGGCGACCCCAAAGCAAAAGGCGACCTCGGCATTTGGAAGAGGTGGGGTCTCTTCCCCTGGTGCGCAGGGAAAACCTCCCTCCGGCCCCGCCCACCAGCCCCAGGGCCGCGGAACCTCCCTCCACCGGGAAGGTGGCCAGGTTCAGAGTTTCCGGGTTGGGCTCCGTCCGTCCATATATAGCGCCCCCTGTCGGCCCCTTGGAGCGTCCCCGGGGTCCGCGCGGGGCGGGCTTTGCGCGGGCGCGCCCTCTAGCGTCGGCGGGCGGGAATGCACCGCGCGGCGCCAGGACCTAGAGGCGGCCACGGCATCGGAGGCGAATTCCCTCCCAACCTCACAGCGCAGCCTACTCCGCTGCTTATGTGTCTCTGTCCTTTCCCTCTTTCTTTTCTTCCTTCCTTCCTGCCTCTCTCCCTCTCTTTTCTTTCTTTCTTTCTTTCTTTCCTGTTCTGCCCTTTCTTGCCACTTCTAATAATCTAATTGAATCGGTGAACCCTCTTGCACAAGGGCACAGACGCAGCTTGAAATGTCAAATTTTTGTGGATCACAGGCCCTTTTCGAAGGTCATTCACAGGAGTCCTGGCCATATCAGGCCTTCTGTTTTAAAGAGAGGATCAGGCCATTTAAATTTCTCCCCCCCCCCCCAGATTTCTTTACTTAATACAAATAAACCCTACATGGAATTTCCAAATAGGTGGTATGTTTTCAGTGTTCACATTTGAATAAGCAAATGCTTTTAAATTGCAAAAGGTATAATACCTAATGCACAAGATACTTAGAGGATTTGGGAACATCATTCCCAGCACAGTTCAGGAAATGCAGACAGAAGTTTTCACTGGTGTGATGAAGGGCTGTTTGCTCTGTCACAGGCTGTGTACCTTTCTTTGGATGTGACATCAAAAGGCCCAGCTTGATTGCTTTAAGAACGTGGAGACCGAGCCCAAACTATATTTGCTCTCAACCCCCCACTAAGATCCCCTGATGGAAGCGTTTGGCTTCCGTCTCCTGTTTCCAGCACCTGGGCATGTGCGGGCCCAGTGAGTGTTTGAGTGCCCCCCGCTCCTGGAAGCTTCCTACGGCTTCTGGTAACAGCAGTGGCTGCCTTAGTGAGTGTGTGTGATGTGCGTCTGGACTTGTCTCATAGCAGCCCCTGAAGGAGGTGGATGACTGACCCCCTTTCTTGGAGGAGGGGAGTGGGGTGCACAGGGATGTAGTTATACAAGCATGAGGGGTGTGAGGACTTGCACCCAGGGACGTCTGATCAAGAGTAACCCCTGAGCTATCCCGATTCTGCATGAGGAATACGGGAGAAAACTGGGACTCAGAAGGGGGAACAGGCTGGGTTACACAGTGGGGGGACAGCTGAAGGCTTAAGGTGCAGAGTCCCTACCTCTAGACCCCAACTGCTGACAGTGGTTGTTAAGATTCAGAGATGCTTCTGACAGAGGGACACAACACAATGACCCTCAGATAGATGAAAGGCAGAGCTCTGTTATTTACAGCTCCTGTTGAAACGGAGCAGGACCCTATGGTCCGTGCCCCTACCCCCATGTCCTCGGCCTGCTTTTTGTCTGTGGAAAAACTTTAGCCAAAGAATAAGTTGAATCAGAGAAGTGGGAAAACGCAGAAACAAAGGGAAACGGTCCAACAAGACTAAATAATAATAGTTTAGTCACTAAGCATAGTCAAGGCCCTTTCGTTCCTCGTCAAGGGCTAGAGATCATATTCTGAGCCGTGTCCTGGGAGCCGTCCTGCAGATGCTGAAACCCCCATCAGGTGGGGAAGTTAACTACATGATGACCAGACTGTAGCCATGACATAAGCTGCCACAATTCCGAGAACTGGCCTCAAGGAAATGGGGACAAACTGACTCTGGATCTGAAGACTCACTGTACTGAAAGCAATCAAGATGACGCTGGTCAGACGACCGCATGATCACTTCAAGATGCCTGTCACAGCTGCCTGTGTTGGTTCTGCGTGGAGCCCCTCCCTCCCGCTCCGTCTATAACAGCTGTTGTTCCCCGACTGTCAGCGGGGCGTGGTGGGGAGTTCGCCTTCGGACAGGAGTCCCCCTCCGCCGCTGGTTGCCGGCATCTGAAATAAAGCAAACTTTCCTTTCCACCAACCTGGCCTCATTGTTGGCTTTTGAGCAGCGAGCAGCTGGACCCCACTTGGGGTTATACTATGAGAGAAGGCTGCCAGCAGGGCCACACAGGGGCTTGCACCTGGGGACGGGTAACGGAAGCTGGGCTGTAGGGGACAGCAAGCAGGGCGGGCGTAAGCTAAGTTTTGAGCTGCCCGCTGTGGATCGGCAATTTGAATAATTTCATGGGCTCTTGGGCAGGGAGGCTGTCCCGAGTGGCACCTGGTCCAGGGCACTTAGGGAGGTACATTGTGGCTGGGAGCCCCATAAGGCAAGTGGCTGGGGGTGGGGGGGGTGACTTAATCAGCTGCTCAAGAAGGGGAATGGGCCCTCCTCTAACAGAGACCTCAAAACCAGGTTAAGATGGCCTGAGAAGACCAAGCAAACAGGCCATACCACACAGCCTGTTACTCGGGGGGGCCACGGGCCGTTTCCACGAGATGTGGCTCCCGAGCGAGGTTTCTTCCTGTTTTCTAGTGGAGGAGATGTAGGCACAGAAAGTCGCAAGGACGGATTTCAAGACGCAGAGACAGCTGGGCCGGCCCTGGACCTGTGTCTTTTCTCCCACTTCCTTGGCTGGCAGTGCCTTTTGGTGAAATCACTGATCTTTTTAGAGCTCCCGATGCACAGCTGATGACCAGGCATTTCTTCTGTGTTGTTATTATCCTAACGTAATTACCTTGGGAAACATCTCTCGTTGAACATGGCACTGTAGGCACAGCCGTGCCCGATTGATTTCTATTAATTCCACTCATAAATCATGGATTAAAGTGGATGCAGAAGCAGAGAGCAATGTGGCAGGAGTTGGGGGACGGTGAGATGCCATTAGAATTTCCCTTGTAGGGAAGTGGCTGGAACTCGGTCCATCTCCCTGTTGGCTACTCTCTCTTCCCCTCACCTGCTCTGATTCCCTTCACAGGGGTCAGAGGCTCTCCACTCAGCCCTGCATCCTCTCATGTATCTGTCACAGGAAAGTTCTTGCTCTAATGATGGAGAGAGGCTTTCAATGCCGACACCTTTCAGACCCATCCTCCCATCTTTGATATCCTGTAAGGTGGTGCCCTTGTCAACTTCGCTTATATTTCCTGAAGGATGAAATACATCAGCCTCCGTGTGCCCTGCTTGTTCCTGTGTATGTAGCCCAGGCAGGACCTAGGAGACCTTGTGGTACATTGGGGAGAAATCACCCCCGTGCTGTCTCCCTCCAGTGAGTGGAGTTGAGTTTCTCTGCCAGCCCAGGGGCAGCCTGCACTCCTGGTGGGCATTCAGAGGACACCAGACAGCCTGAGTGACAGCATCTCAGGGTTCCTGGGGACCCTGAGCAGGAAGTGACCCCGGGAAGCCCATAGCCATGATGGGGATGGCGCCCCACTAATGAACGCATTTCGCTGCTGCACCTCAGCTGCTAAACTGCATTTAGCAGCGGCTACACGGCCAGCATGTGCCAGAGGGCAAACGTTTTCATCTGACGTTTGGTTTGGGACCATTTGAAAATGCAACCTTGGCAGGACAACAGTGTGCTTCTTTTCACATAATTCCAGATCGACCAGCAACATTTTCCGCTGACAGGATGAAGGTTGGGTAGATTGGTCACCCCACTGCACCATTCGGGAACATTTTCCCATAACGAGGCATTTAATGGTGAGCGCAATAGCCGTTCCACTGTTTCTCTCTAACTGCCGTGTCCATCAGTAAATCGCCAGAAGAATAATAATGAGCATTTCATTCAGCAGGTCTTGGGGGTCGGTGCTGACCACGAAGATGTCTCCGCATCATGCTGGGGGTGTCCCCGTGATGTCCTTCCGCTGCTGCAGTATGGAAGGAGCTGGAATGTTCTCGGTCTGAGCCCCTCAGTTAGCTTGTCTCTTCATCCCTGACTCTGGTGGGGACAGTGTCGCTTCTCACTGGCCAGGTTCCTAGAGCCCAACTCCATCCTGTTACTGTCAGGAAAGACACAGATGATCCTCTTTACCTGTTTCTTTCGGTTTGCTCGGAGACAGTGACCAGGGATGTGTGCAAAAAATTTTTTTGAAAACCCAGATTTTCCTTACGATTGTCAACTTTAAAAGATGCATAACGTGAGAGTTGCGAGTTAAGTTTTATTTGGGGCAAAATGAGGACTGCATCCCGGGAGACAGCGCTTCAGGTATAGCTCTGAGGACCCGCGCAAAGAGGCGGGAGAAGGTCAGAATAGATGTGATTTTGGTGAAGGGGGTGTGCATGCAACTGAGCACATATTCTTTTGCAGAAGGTTTCTGCTACTCTCGAGGAGCGGTCGTTACCATGAAGGATTTTAGGGCTTTTCTAGATACGAGGAGACACAAGAATTGGGCTCATAAAATCAGCTCCTGAAAATCTCTAACTCTCTGAAGGCCTGTTCTGCCAGTTCTTCCCAGAGCACAGAGGGCCTCCTTCCTGCTCTCCACCCTGAACTCCTTTCAGGGGGCGCTGAAAGTCAGCGGCTGCAGCATCACATGATTTAATCCTCGCAGAGGTAGGTGGCAAGTGCCGATGGTGAGTGCCAATTTGTAGCTGACATGATACGATGCTTCTGATCTCCTCTTTCATGGAACAAATATTAATTTAGCGTCTACCACGAGGCAGACATTTATTTCCTCGGTTGTGCCCATTTTATTAGTAAAAGAGGGGGCACGACTGCCAGCTGAGAGGGCGAATGGGGGGTAGATGCTGGGGCTTTGAGGAGAGAAAACACAAGCACACTGAGTGAGAAAGAGAGGCAGAAGTCCTCCCCTCAAGAAGAGCATTTGCGGACTCCCCTGGTGGCGCAGTGGTTAAGAATCCATCTGCCAAGGCAGCGGACAGGGGTTCGAGCCCTGGTCCGGGAAGATCCCACATGCCGTGGAGCAACTAAGCCCGTGCGCCACAACTACTGAGCCTGCGCTCTAGAGCCTGCGAGCCACAACTACTGAGCCCGTGTGCTGCAACTACTGAAGCCCACGCGCCTAGAGCCCGTGCCCCGCAACAAGAGAAGCCACCGCAATGAGAAGCCCGCGCACTGCAATGAAGAGTAGCCCCTGTTCGCCGCAACTGGAGAAAGCCCGCGCGCAGCAACAAAGACCCAATGCAGCCAAAAATAATAATAATAATAATAATTAATTAATTAATTTTAAAAAAAGAACCTGCTTTAAAAAAAAAAAAAAAGGCATTTGCGGTACAAATGAACTTATTTAGAAAACAGAAACAGAGCCACAGATGTAGAAAACAAACTTATCATTACCAGGGGTAGGGCAGGGAAATGGGAGAGGAATAAACTGGGAGATTGGGATTGACATATACACACAGCTATATATAAAACAGATAACTAATAAGGACCTGCTGTATGGCACAGGGAACTCTACTCTGTAATGACCTATATGGGAAAAGAATCTAAAAAAGCGTGGATATATGTATATGTATAACTGATTCACTTTGCTGTACCCCTGAAACTAACACAACATTGTAAATCAACTACAGTCCAATAAGTGTTTTTTTAATTTTTAAAAATTAAAAAAAAACGTGAATAAACAAAGGACATGTCTGCACACAAGAGATCATAAACCTGCAAACAAAGTTCTAGCAAAATGTGATTTCAAAGGCTGACGGCTGCCATCTGTGTGACTGCTTATGCAAGATGAGAGATTCAGTGGAGACCTGAAATCAATAAAATTGTTCTCTTTAGTTCTCCTTTCTTCAGTTAGGACATTTGAAAGGGGCAGGAGAAGGCAAAATAACACTGTGTTTTGACCTCACGTTACAAATTGCACGTTCAATGTATCAGACACGTGTGAAATTGGGAGGAGATGGGAGAACGTGCTGTGTCATGGCCAACATCACGATTACAAAATTATTGTGTCTCCCCTTGTGTCCCTCCTGCCCCCCGGTGCCCTGTCCTGGGGAGGCTGCAGGAGGGAGGGAGAAGAGACCCTGAGGTTGGGAGGGGAGATCATGATATTTCGTCTGGTCCTGAAACCACGTAGTCAATCCGCCGTCCAGCACTAATGCATTTTCCTTCCGTCAGCATTTTCGATGCAGGCCATTTAGCGTGACATCAGGAGCTGGGGGAAGCAATGCCCAGAGAGTTCATGATCATGAGCGGTCTTGGGAAGTTTGGGAACAAGTCCTGAATTAATTGGAATTTCATTTGAATAATACGCACATGCTACTTATTTTATTGTTGGTTGTCTCCCAGGTAAGTCGCGAGGCTCCCTCCGGCAGGTAGGCTGATGGCAGTGAGCCTGCCGACCATCTCACTCAAAGGAACAGGTGAGAGTGCTTTTTTAACTCCCCACTGTTGAAGGAAACATACACATCTGGAACATTAAGGGGGGCGGCTATCAGATGTTCAGCTGAGATGGCCTGGGGTCAGCCAGGCATCATTTTCCACCTATTTTGATACTGCTCATTGACATCAACTCTATAGGTGTCTAAAATGGGACCCATTTAATCTCCTTAAATTATATCCGGTCAGTCTGTCATGGAGCGATTGCTTAATGAAATCTCCACGTTTATCAGGCAGTGAAACTAAGATGGATGACATTCTGATGGGTGTATTAGCCCCCCGTGGATGCAGTAGGAGACTCAGCTGGGGAGAGGGGGTTCTAACTCAGAAAATGTCTCGGACTTGATGTCAGTCTGGGTTCTGAGCAAGGATGAATGTTTCCGAACTGGAAAGCAATTGTTTGTAATCACAGTTGGCTAATGGGGCTTGGAGATTTTTTGTGGGGTCCCTTACCGGTCTGACAAAAGGAAGTTTTGTGTGAATATTTTCCTTGTGAATTTCTGGCAGATGGTGGTGTAGGAAGATTGCACCTCTCACATGGGATGGAAAGAAGCCAGATTGCTGGACCCCTATAATTGTATTCCACATACCCTGGTTTAACTAGTAGTCCTTTTGATGGGAACTCTCCATCCCATAAATCTAGGTCAGAGCTCTGATGTCTGTCCACTTTCAGGAGTGGGTCGTGTGAACATACCTCAGAGCTCACATAGACTCACAGCAGTTGGAAATTGAGCTGAAAAAAACAGGGCCATTCTGCTCCAGTTAATTTTATAAAGGGACGTAAGCCATGCTGTACCTTTGGTATTGTTGGAGGTTTGGGGAAGAATACACCTGATCCCAGAAAATAGTCTTCATATACATATTGTGGGTCTTGGAATTTCACAGACAGAATTTCAGTTTCTTGGGCATCCTAGATCTACCCTGTATTAGTGCCAAGTAACAGAAGCTTCAACTGGAAGGTTTTAAACCAGAGGGCTTATTATCTCACACACCAAGAAGCCTCCTCAGCATTTCAGGTGGTTCTTTGTCTTGTCTCCTCATGGCCACAAGATGGCTGTCAGAGCTCCTAGCATCACATCCTCATCCATTCACATCCAAAGGCAGGCAGGAGGCAAGCTTTGCGGGGAGGGTGGAAAGGAGAGGCCTGGCTCCGACAGAGGTGAACCATCCTGTGTGTCTCTTTTTATTAAGAAGGGAACATTACAGAAGCCCCCATCAGCATCCTCTCAAGTCTCCTTTGGCTGACATTGGGCTACATGTCATCTCCAAAGAGCCTGAGAAAGTAACTCAGTATCCAGCATCTATTATGGGATGTGGGCTGCCAGCAATGAAGAGAAGAAGGGGGTCACTGGTGGGCAGTCAGGGCAACCTTGCCCCAGAAAAGGCCTTTGAATCCGGGTTCCTCCAGGGAGAGGTCACTGGTTAAGCTGTTACCGGTCACTATCTTCTCTGAGCATTGATTTACCATCTCCTTTTCCTTCTGGGAACATCTTCAGGTCTGATGAGGCGTGAGAAGGGATTTGGAAGCAGTAGAGCATGGGATGAGGTGGGATGTGGGGAGGGTCCCCTGGGAGGGCCTTCAGCCGTCAGTCAGAAGGAAAAAGATGTACAGAATCGGGGCAGGGGCTTGGCCTGAATCCAACACACTGACCTGCTGTGGTAGAAATGCGCAGAAATAATTTATACGTTCTTGCACCTTAAAATTCAAGAGGTATCATATAAAGATCTGGATTTTTGGCCTCCTGTGAAAAATACAGAAGACCAGAGACAGTGGGTCCACATCCTGGGGGTGGGGGGCACTGGGAGGGGATGTCAGGCCAGGCCCGGGCTCCTTGGGTACCGCCGTCCCCGACTCCTCACTCCTGGACCTTCCTGGCTCCGGTGGGCATTTCAGCTGCCCCTCTGGCACTCGTGCTACTCCTTGTCTCTCCGCTGGGCGTGGCCCTTGTCTGGTGGAATCAGGAAAGGGCTGCTGTTTTGTGGAGGGAGGGAGAGGCATGTGGAGCAGGGATGAGCCCGGCCTCAGATGCCTCTCCTGTGGCCGAGGGGCGGCCTGCAGAGCGCCCAGGCTGCGGGCTACACAGTAATAATGGCACAAAATCGAGGTCAGAGGGCTTCCCTGGTGGCGCAGTGGTTGAGAGTCCACCTGCCGATGCAGGGGACACGGG